>NC_041387.1:527705245-527709485 GCF_002162155.2 Triticum dicoccoides | reverse complement strand
GGCCGGCGTGGGGGAGGGGAATGGAAGGAGGCGGGGGTTGGGGCGTGAGGGGATGTGCCTGCCGTGCGGGTCGGTGTTGGTGTTGGTCTGGTCTCGGCTGTGAGGCGTCGCGTGGCGTGGCCGTGCGCTTGCAGCTTGTTGGACTAGAGTGTGTGGGGTGGGGAAGTGGGGCGTTCCAGGGTTCCAGCAGCCGCCGTGCTATTATGCTCCTCGGCTCCCTTTGCACAGCACAACTTTTCTTTGACCACTCTTCCTGAGGAAAAAACGTTTCTTGCCCATAGTCTTTTCAAATAAAAAACGTAAAATGCATCGATGGTCATTGAATTTGTCGACTGTGCTCACTTCGGTCGACGTAATCAAAAAGTTCGATTTACGGGGACCAGAGTGATGTGGAAGCCCATCTACGATCCATGTTTACTAAATACGTACGTATTTGCTTTCACACACAAAAAAGACACGTATGTATTTCTTGGACATGACACATATTTACCAGTCAAATCGTCCAGCCGGCAAAAGGCCCACCCCAAACCATTATGTTTTCTTGCAAATGGGCTTCTATGACTTTCTTTTCTCCAAGTTCTACCTTGCCTCCTCAACTCTTTGTCACCGATCAAATTAAGGGAGAGGAAGGGACTCAAGGTGACATCGTCTGCACAGGCAGTCGACGGCTATTGGAGTGGTGGAAAGGCATTGTTGTGGCACTTTGCCTCTGCTTGGAGGAAGCCATGATGTCCCTTGTTCGTCGGCCCTAACGCTCCACGCTCCATATATGGTGAGCCCCTTGTTTAAGCACCTATTTATGTTCGTTCTATGATGAATAATCATTAAAGAAGACATCTTTATGTCAGCATAGTTGATCGAAATTGATTTTAGATGAAGAAGGGTGTGGGAAGTGGCTTTGTTATGGTTTTTGTTTTAAATAACAAGTGAAGGATTGTAATTTGTCAAGCGATGTTGATGCATGGAACGCACTATTGTTGTTGTAGGTTCATGCAACAACTATTTCTCTGGGGGCTATTTCTGGGTTGAGAATCAATCAATCCTATGTGAGTAGGAGGGGATTTATTATGGTAACCTAGATACAAACACTTTTGTCACCTCCGTCGCTGAGAAGATTGGGTATGAGACGATCAAAATTGATGCTGACACAAACAAAATGATTGATTTTTCTCTTGATTAGATACAATTTTATGCAAGTTTATATTTATCATGACGAGAGTCCGAGGGTAATAAACAGGTACGATGTTGTGGGGTTCCTAGTTGCTCAATTACCTACATTTCTCCGTCTATCAAAGCCTAGAAGAAATATTGAATGTGAGACAGAAGCAAGTCGAGTGGAACACCATGAGATAGTATGATATTAACTGATCAAATAGTGTATGTTTGTGTATCAGCTCATGTTTCCAGATGAAGATATAAACTAAATTGTTAACCCAGATCAAATTGAGCAAGATGCATTGTTGTTGCTATAACAAGGCAGGGTAGCAAAATTATGAACAATAGAGTGGTTAACATGTTCACATCAGATCATGAAGATTATAATAGGGCATCGCGATAACAAGATCTAGACTTCGATCCATGAGAGATAGTGGCCAATTTTGACAATATGTGAAACCATCAGTGACGGCCCATCTGATGTCTGGGACTTAACCTATGTGCATTAGCTACCTCAAGAATCAATCAGGCAATTCTAGGCCAGGTTCCTATTCGTCAAGAACAATAAACCGGACTACCAGGATTCAGACATACAACTCTTCAGCATGGATGCAAAGATAAAGGCATATCAAACGCCCTCGGCCACTGATGCGTTCAAACGTTCTCTGAGCTATCTGATCCGGTGTCAAGATTTTGCACCATTGAAGACACCTGGCTGGCCCAGGAAAAGCAAAGAGATTCAATCTACGACAAAAACATGAACCGTGATAGGCTCACACTTCGGCACGAACACCACGCACCGCCATCATCGGACAATCGACCTCAGAAAAAGAGGAAGCCAACTGCAGGATCCAAGACTGTCCTTGACGGTCTGCTGGATAAGCATGCCATATCCACTCCGTTCTGCTAAATACCAGCCCAACCCATAGTCTTCGCAACTATTGGGTGGTGAGACGGGTGGCTAAGGGAGGCAAAGCCCTCCTCGCTGGCAGGAACAGATATACAGAAGAGTCCTCGGATGAGGACGAGGTCCTGATGATCTACGAAACCTTCGCATCAAAAAACCAAAGGAAGCGGGCTCTCTGAGAAATCAACTCCATCCAACACGTAGCAGCTAGGGGCGCATGGATAGACACGCCAATTACCTTCGACCACAGAGATCAGCCGAGGAGTACCCCAGGCAGATGCCCAACCGCTATGGTCCTCGACCCAATCGTTAGCATTTGCCAGTCCACTACATTTCTGAATGTCCTCAATGGGACAAGGAAGCAAAGGAAAAAAAGAAGAGCAAGGAATATGACTCCGACGACAAGAAGAAGAAATCCTCAAAGTCTTCTTCAAAGTCTTCATCTTACAAGAAGAGCTCACCTAGCAAGGCACATGCTTTCATTGGAAAGGAAATGGATTCAGAGGAGGAGTCTGCTTCTGAGGAGGCAGAGGTGGAGTCTGAGGAGGAGTCTGATTCAGGCGTGGCAAGCCTGGCTCTAGCTTCGGCATTCGTCGCCAAGTCCATTTTCAATACTGAAGACAATGATCACAACGCTGACACTGAAGAGAATGACGACGACGATTCTGATCCCACCTACTGCTTCATGGCATGAGGTGCCAGGGTAAACTCTTGCGATGCTTGCTTTCAGACCTCCAGTGAAGATGACTCTGAATGTGAATCCAAACCCAGTTATAAGATTCTTGCTAAAATTGCAACTGAACAACAAACAACCATGGAGAAGATTCAAAAATTGCTAGACAAAAGCGATGATTGGACGAGGAAATGAATCGAACTCGGTCCTTAATCGAAGACATAAAAAATCTTCATGTTAAGTATGAGGAACTTGAAAGTCATCATGAAACCCTCATAGTTACTCATGAGAAGCTTTCCTATGATTATCTTTAAAGGAAGCAAGATCTAGAGAAACTGAGAGCATCTCATGAAGATCTTCAAAAGGAAAATGATTCACTACTCGCTGAACAGATCAGTTCCGCTCAGGAAGATTTTGTGCCACCTTGTTTAAAATGCCTTGAGCGTAACAATGTTGTCTCTATTGCTGAATGTTCCACTTCTTCTGAAGTTGCAATATCTTCAACTGCTGATGTGGTAACTAACCCCTCTCTTGAGGACGCCACTACCATTGTAGATGAGAATGCCAGGTTGAAGACATTGCTTGAAACAGGCATGTACAAAATCCTCAAAGGGCATCAGACACTATGTGGTGTCCTCAAGAAACACATTCTGAACCGAAACCCTAGGAAAGAGGGTGTTGGTTTCGAGAGGAAAATGAATGTTGATGGTTCGTATTGGAAGCCTGAGCAGTACCCCAAAACCACATGGGTTGCTGCAAAGGGTCCTTCAGTAGATCCATCCACCTTATCTGGCTTCACTTGTGCTAACCCTATAGTCATTGATGAGTTCTTTGACTCAAACTATAAGTTGTTTAAGAATCAAAATGGTGAAGTGTTTGCCAGGTTTCACTGCAAAAAAAGACACATCCGTGACATTTTGGGTCGAACGATTTTTTTTGTCATGCTTATGACACTTCTATGAAGATAATTGTGACAAAACCCGGTATCATCATAGTGTTGGGGAACGTAGTAATTTCAAAAAAATTCCTACGCACACGCAAGATCATGGTGATGGCATAGCAACGAGAGGGGAGAGTGTTGTCCACGTACCATCGTAGACCGTAAGCGGAAGCGTTAGCACAACGCGGTTGATGTAGTCGTACGTCTTCACGATCCGACCGATCCAAGTACCGAACGTACGACACCTCCGAGTTCAGCACACGTTCAGCTCGATGACGATCTCCGGGCTCCGATCCAGCAAAGCTCCGGAGATGAGTTCCGTCAGCACGGCGGCGTGGTGACGATGATGATGTTCTACCGGCGCAGGGCTTCGCCTAAACTCCGCGACGATATGACCGAGGTGGAATATGGTGGAGGGGGCACCGCACACGGCTAAGGAACGATCCGTAGATCAACTTGTGTGTCCCTGGGGTGCCCCCCCCGCCCCCGTATATAAAGGAGCAAGGGGGGGAGGCCGGCTGGCCCCTTGGGGCGCGCCAAGGAGGAGGAATCCTCGTCCTAGTAG
>NC_041387.1:527690313-527704882 GCF_002162155.2 Triticum dicoccoides | reverse complement strand
CCGGCACTCCGGTTTTCTCCGAAATCACCCGGAACAATTCCGGTGTCCGAATATAGTCGTCCAATATATCAATCTTTATGTCTCGACCATTTCGAGACTCCTCGTCATGTCCGTGATCACATCCGGGACTCCGAACAAACTTCGGTACATCAAAACTTATAAACTCATAATAAAACTGTCATCGTAACGTTAAGCGTGCGGACCCTACGGGTTCGAGAACTATGTAGACATGACCTAGAACTATTCTCCGTCAATAACCAATAGCGGAACCTGGATGCCCATATTGGTTCCTACATATTCTACGAGGATCTTTATCGGTCAAACCGCATAACAACATACGTTGTTCCCTTTGTCATCGGTATGTTACTTGCCCGAGATTTGATCGTCGGTATCCAATACCTAGTTCAATCTCGTTACCGGCAAATCTCTTTACTCGTTACGTAATGCTTCATCCCGTAACCAACTCATTGGTAACATTGCTTGCAAGGCTTATAATGATGTGCATTACCGAGAGGGCCCAGAGATACCTCTCCGACAATCGGAGTGACAAAACCTAATCTCGAAATACGCCAAGTCAACATGTACCTTCGGAGACACCTGTAGTACTCCTTTATAATCACCCAGTTACGTTGTGACGTTTGGTAGTACCCAAAGTCTTCCTCCGGTAAACGGGAGTTGCATAATTCTCATAGTTACAGGAACATGTATAAGTCATGAAGAAAGAAATAGCAATATACTAAACGATCAAGTGCTAGGCTAACGGAATGGGTCATGTCAATCACATCATTCTCCTAATGATGTGATCCCATTAATCAAATGACAACACATGCCTATGGTTAGGAAACATAACCATCTTTGATTAATGAGCTAGTCAAGTAGAGGCATACTAGTGACTATATGTTTGTCTATGTATTCACACATGTATCATGTTTCCGGTTAATACAATTCTAGCATGGATAATAAACATTTATCATGATATGAGGAAATAAATAATAACTTTATTATTGCCTCTAGGGCATATTTCCTTCAGTCTCCCACTTGCACGAGAGTCAATAATCTAGATTACATAGTAATGATTCTAACACCCATGGAGTCTTGGTGTTGATCATGTTTTGGTCTGCAACATTCAGATCCGTATGTATCTTGCAAATCTCTATGTCTCCCACTTGGACTTGGTCCCGAATGGAATTGAAGCGTCTCTTGATGTGCTTGGTCCTCTTGTGAAATCTGGATTCCTTTGCCAGGGCAATTGCACCAGTATTGTCACAGAAGATCTTCATTGGTCTCGATGCACTAGGTATGACACCTAGAACGGAAATGAACTCCTTCATCCAGACTCCTTCATTTGCTGCTTCAGAAGCAGCTATGTACTCCGCTTCACATGTAGATCCCGCCACGATGCTTTGTTTAGAACTGCACCAACTTACAGCTCCACTGTTTAATAAAAACATGTATCCGGTTTGCAATTTAGAATCGTCCGGATCAGTGTTAAAGCTTGCATCGACGTAACCATTTACGACTAGCTCTTGGTCACCTCCATATACGAGAAACATATCCTTAGTCCTTTTCAGGTATTTCAGGATGTTCTTGACCGCTGTCCAGTGATCCACTCCTGGATTACTTTGGTACCTTCCTGCCAAGCTTATTGCTAAGCATACGTTAGGTCTGGTACACAACATTGCATACATGATAGAGCCTATGGCTAAAGCATAGGGAACATCTTTCATTTTCTCTCTATCTTCTGCTGTGGTCGGGCATTGAGTTTGACTCAACTTCACACCTTGAAGCACGGGCAAGAACCCTTTCTTTGCCTGATCCATTTTGAACTTTTTCAAAATTTTATCAAGGTATGTGCTTTGTGAAAGTCCTATTAAGCGTCTTGATCTATCTCTATAGATCTTGATGCCCAATATGTAAGCAGCTTCACCGAGGTATTTCATTGAAAAACTTTTATTCAAGTATCCCTTTATGCTATCCAGAAATTCTATATCATTTCCAATTAATAATATGTCATCTACATATAATATCAGAAATGCTACAGAGCTCCCACTCACTTTCTTGTAAATACAGGCTTCTCCAAAAGTCTGTATAAAGCCATATGCTTTGATCACACTATCAAAACGTTTATTCCAACTCCGAGATGCTTGCACCAGTCCATAAATGGATCGCTGGAGCTTGCATACTTTGTTAGCACCTTTTGGATCAACAAAACCTTCTGGCTGCATCATATACAACTCTTCTTCCAGAAATCCATTCAAGAATGCAGTTTTGACATCCATTTGCCAAATTTCATAATCATGAAATACAACAATAGCTAACATGATTCGGACAGACTTAAGCATCGCTACGAGTGAGAAAGTCTCATCGTAGTCAACTCCTTGAACTTGTCGAAAACCTTTCGCAACAAGTCGAGCTTTATAGATAGTTACATTACCATCAACGGCAGTCTTCTTCTTAAAAATCCATTTATTCCCAATGGCTTGCCGATCATCGGGCAAGTCAACCAAAGTCCATACTTTGTTTTCATATATGGATCCCATCTCAGATTTCATGGCCTCTAGCCATTTTGCGGAATCTGGGCTCATCATCGCTTCCTCATAGTTCGTAGGTTCATCATGGTCAAGTAACATGACTTCCAGAATAGGATTACCATACCACTCTGGTGCGGATCTTACTCTGGTAGACCTACGAGGTTCAATAGAAACTTGATCTGAAGTTTCATGATCAATATCATTAGCTTCCTCACTGATTGGTGTAGTTGTCACAGGAACCGGTTCTTGTGATGAACTACTTTCCAATAAGGGAGTAGATACAGTTATCTCATCAAGTTCTACTTTCCTCCCACTCACTTCTTTCGAGAGAAACTCCTTCTCTAGAAAGGATCCAATTTTAGCAACGAAAATCTTGCCCTCAGATCTGTGATAGAAGGTGTACCCAATAGTCTCTTTTGGGTATCCTATGAAGACACATTTCTCCGATTTGGGTTCGAACTTATCTGGTTGAAGTTTCTTCACATAAGCATCGCAGCCCCAAACTTTAAGAAACGACAACTTTGGTTTCTTGCCAAACCACAGTTCATAAGGCGTCGTCTCAACAGATTTTGATGGTTCCCTATTTAATGTGAATGCGGCCGTCTCTAAAGCATAACCCCAAAACGATAGCGATAAATCAGTAAGAGACATCATAGATCGCACCATATCTAGTAAAGTACGATTACAATGTTCGGACACACCATTTCATTGTGGTGTTCCGGGTGGCGTGAGTTGCGAAACTATTCCGCATTGTTTCAAGTGTAGACCAAACTCGTAACTCAAATATTCTCCTCCACGATCAGATCGTAGAAACTTTATTTTCTTGTTACGATGATTTTCCACTTCACTCTGAAACTCTTTGAACTTTTCAAATGTTTCAGACTTGTGTTTCATTAAGTAGATATACCCATATCTGCTCAAATCATCTGTGAAGGTGAGAAAATAACGATACCCGCCGCGAGCCTCAACATTCATTGGACCACAAACATCAGTATGTATGATTTCCAACAAATCAGTTGCTCGCTCCATAGTTCCGGAGAACGGCATTTTAGTCATCTTGCCCATGAGGCACGGTTCGCAAGTACCAAGTGATTCATAATCAAGTGATTCCAAAAGCCCATCAGTATGGAGTTTCTTCATGTGTTTTATACCGATATGACCTAAACGGCAGTGCCACAAATAAGTTGCACTATCATTATCAACTCTGCATCTTTTGGTTTCAACACTATGAATATGTGTTTCACTACTATCGAGATTCAATAAAAAATAGACCACTCTTTAAGGGTGCATGACCATAAAAGATATTACTCATATAAATAGAACAACCACTATTCTCTGATTTAAATGAATAACCGTCTCGCATCAAACAAGATCCAGATATAATGTTCATGCTCAACGCAGGCACCAAATAACAATTATTTAGGTCTAAAACTAATCCCGATGGTAGATGTAGAGGTAGCGTGCCAACCGCGATCACATCGACTTTGGAACCATTTCCCATGCGCATTTCGTCACCTCGTCCTTAGCCAATCTTCGCTTAATCCGTAGTCCCTGTTTCGAGTTGCAAATATTAGCAACAGAACCAGTATCAAATACCCAGGTGCTACTGTGAGCATTAGTAAGGTACACATCAATAACATGTATATCACATATACCTTTGTTCACTTTTGCCATCCTTCTTATCCGCCAAATACTTGGGGCAGTTCCGCTTCCAGTGTCCAGTCTGCTTGCAGTAGAAGCACTCAGTTTCAGGCTTAGGTCCATACTTGGGTTTCTTCTCTTGAGCAGCAACTTGCTTGCCGTTCTTTTTGAAGTTCCCCTTCTTCTTCCCTTTGCCCTTCTTCTTGAAACTGGTGGTTTTGTTAACCATCAACACTTGATGCTCCTTCTTGATTTCTACCTCCGCGGCTTTTAGCATTGCGAAGAGCTCGGGAATAGTCTTGTTCATCCCTTGCATATTATAGTTCATCACGAAGCTCTTGTAGCTTGGTGGCAGTGATTGGAGAATTCTGTCAATGACACTATCATCAGGAAGATTAACTCCCAGTTGAATCAAGTGATTATTATACCCAGACATTTTGAGTATGTGTTCACTGACAGAACTATTCTCCTCCATCTTGCAGCTATAGAACTTATTGGAGACTTCATATCTCTCAATCCGGGCATTTGCTTGAAAAAATAACTTCAACTCCTGGAACATCTCATATGCTCCATGACGTTCAAAACATCGTTGAAGACCCGGTTCTAAGCCGTAAAGCATGGCACACTGAACTATTGAGTAGTCATCAGCTTTGCTCTGCCAGACGTTCTTAACGTTATCAGTTGCATCAGCAGCAGGCCTGGCACCCAGCGGTGCTTCCAGGACGTAACTTTTCTATGCAGCAATGAGGATAATCCTCAGGTTATGAACCCATTCCATGTAATTGCTACCATCACCTTTCAACTTTGCTTTCTCAAGGAACGCATTAAAATTCAACGAAACAACAGCACGAGTCATCTATCTACAAACAAACATAGACAAGCAAAATACTATCAGGTACTAAGTTCATGATAAATTTAAGTTCAATTAATCATATTACTTAAGAACTCCCACTTAGACAAACATCTTTCTAGTCATCTAAGTAATCACGTGATCCAAATCAACTAAACCATGTCCGACCATCACGTGAGATGGAGTAGTTTCAATGGTGAACATCACTATGTTGATCATATCTACTATATGATTCACGTTCGACCTTTCGGTCTCTGTGTTCCGAGGCCATATCTGTATATGCTAGGCTCGTCAAGTATGACCTGAGTATTCCGCGTGTGCAACTGTTTTGCACCCGTTGTATTTGAACGTAGAGCCTATCACACCCGATCATCACGTGGTGTCTCAGCACGAAGAACTTTCGCAACGGTGCATACTCAGGGAGAATACTTCTTGATTATTAGTGAGAGATCATCTTAAAATGCTACCATCAATCAAAGCAAGATAAGATGCATAAAGGATAAACATCACATGCAATCAATATAAGTGATATGATATGGCCATCATCATCTTATGCTTGTGATCTCCATCTTCGAAGCACCGTCATGATCACCATCGTCACCGGCGCGACACCTTGATCTCCATCGTAGCATCGTTGTCGTTACGCCATCTATTGCTTCTACGACTATCGCTACCGCTTAGTGATAAAGTAAAGCAATTACAGGGCGTTTGCATTTCATACAATAAAGCGACAACCATATGGCTCCTGCCAGTTGCCGATAACTTCGGTTACAAAATATGATCATCTCATACAATAAAATATAGCATCACGTCTTGACCATATCACATCACAACATGCCCTGCAAAAACAAGTTAGACGTCCTCTACTTTGTTGTTGCAAATTTTACGTGGCTGCTACGGGCTTAGCAAGAACCGTTCTTACCTACGCATCAAAAACCACAACGATAGTTCGTCAAGTTAGTGCTGTTTTAACCTTCACAAGGACCGGGCGTAGCCACACTCGATTCAGCTAAAGTGAGAGAGACAGACACCCGCCAGCCACCTTTAAGCACGAGTGCTCGTAACGGTGAAACCAGTCTCGCGTAAGCGTACACGTAATGTCGGTTCGGGCCGCTTCATCTCACAATACCGCCGAACCAAAGTATGACATGCTCGTAAGCAGTATGACTTGTATCGCCCACAACTCACTTGTGTTCTACTCGTGCATATAACATCAACGCATAAAACCTAGGCTCGGATGCCACTGTTGGGGAACGTAGTAATTTCAAAAAAAATCCTACGCACACGCAAGATCATGGTGATGGCATAGCAACGAGAGGGGAGATTGTTGTCCACGTACACTGAAGAGAATGACGACGACGATTGTTTAAAATGCCTTGAGCGTATGAAAGAGGTGACAATGATCACAACGCTGACACTGAAGAGAATGACAACGACGATTCTGCTCCCACCTACTGCTTCATGGCATGAGGTGCCAGGGTAAACTCTTGCGATGCTTGCTTTCAGACCTCTAGTGAAGATGACTCTGAATGTGAATCCAAACCCAGTTATAAGACTCTTGCTAAAATTGCAACTGAACAACAAACAACCATGGAGAAGATTCAAAAATTGCTAGACAAAAGCGATGATTGGACGAGGAAATGAATCGAACTCGGTCCTTAATCGAAGACATAAAAAATCTTCATGTTAAGTATGAGGAACTTGAAAGTCATCATGAAACCCTCATAGTTACTCATGAGAAGCTTTCCTATGATTATCTTTAAAGGAAGCAAGATCTAGAGAAACTGAGAGCATCTCATGAAGATCTTCAAAAGGAAAATGATTCACTACTCGCTGAACAGATCAGTTCCGCTCAGGAAGATTTTGTGCCACCTTGTTTAAAATGCCTTGAGCGTAACAATGTTGTCTCTATTGCTGAATGTTCCACTTCTTCTGAAGTTGCAATATCTTCAACTGCTGATGTGGTAACTAACCCCTCTCTTGAGGACGCCACTACCATTGTAGATGAGAATGCCAGGTTGAAGACATTGCTTGAAACAGGCATGTACAAAATCCTCAAAGGGCATCAGACACTATGTGGTGTCCTCAAGAAACACATTCTGAACCGAAACCCTAGGAAAGAGGGTGTTGGTTTCGAGAGGAAAATGAATGTTGATGGTTCGTATTGGAAGCCTGAGCAGTACCCCAAAACCACATGGGTTGCTGCAAAGGGTCCTTCAGTAGATCCATCCACCTTATCTAGCTTCACTTGTGCTAACCCTATAGTCATTGATGAGTTCTTTGACTCAAACTATAAGTTGTTTAAGAATCAAAATGGTGAAGTGTTTGCCAGGTTTCACTACAAAAAAAGACACATCCGTGACATTTTGGGTCGAACGATTTTTTTTGTCATGCTTATGACACTTCTATGAAGATAATTGTGACAAAACCCGGTATCATCATAGTGTTGGGGAACGTAGTAATTTCAAAAAAATTCCTACGCACACGCAAGATCATGGTGATGGCATAGCAACGAGAGGGGAGAGTGTTGTCCACGTACCATCGTAGACCGTAAGCGGAAGCGTTAGCACAACGCGGTTGATGTAGTCGTACGTCTTCACGATCCGACCGATCCAAGTACCGAACGTACGGCACCTCCGAGTTCAGCACACGTTCACGATCTCCGGGCTCCGATCCAGCAAAGCTCCGGAGATGAGTTCCGTCAGCACGACGGCGTGGTGACGATGATGATGTTCTACCGGCGCAGGGCTTCGCCTAAACTCCGCGACGATATGCTGAGGTGGAATATGGTGGAGGGGGGCACCGCACACGGCTAAGGAACGATCCGTAGATCAACTTGTGTGTCCCTGGGGTGCCCCCCCGCCCCCGTATATAAAGGAGCAAGGGGGGAGGCCGGCCGGCCCCTTGGGGCGCGCCAAGGAGGAGGAATCCTCCTCCTAGTAGGAGTAGGACTCCTCCTTTCCTACTCCTACTAGGAGGGGGGAGGAAGGGGGAGAGGGGGGGAAGGAAAGGGGGGCGCCGCCCCCTCCTAGTCCAATTAGGACCAGAGGGAGAGGGGCGCGCGGCCCACCCTGGCCGCCCCTCTCTCTTCCCACCAAGGCCCATGTGGCCCATTAACTCTCCCGGGGGGTTCCGGTAACCCCCCCGGCACTCCGGTTTTCTCCAAAATCAGCCGGAACAATTTCGGTGTCCGAATATAGTCGTCCAATATATCAATCTTTATGTCTCGACCATTTCGAGACTCCTCGTCATGTTCGTGATCACATCCGAGACTCCGAACAAACTTCAGTACATCAAAAATTATAAACTCATAATAAAACTGTCATTGTAACGTTAAGCGTGCAGACCCTACGGGTTCGAGAACTATGTAGACATGACCTAGAACTATTCTCCGTCAATAACCAATAGCGGAACCTGGATGCCCATATTGGTTCCTACATATTCTACGAAGATCTTTATCGGTCAAACCGCATAACAACATACGTTGTTCCCTTTGTCATCGGTATGTCACTTGCCCGAGATTTGATCGTCGGCATCTAATACCTAGTTCAATCTCGTTACCGGCAAGTCTCTTTACTTGTTACGTAATGCATCATCCCGTAACCAACTCATTGGTCACATTGCTGGCAAGGCTTGTAGTGATGTGCATTACCGAGAGGCCCAGAGATACCTCTCCGACAATCGGAGTGACAAAACCTAATCTCGAAATACGCCAACTCAACATATACCTTCGGAGACACCTGTAGTACTCCTTTATAATCACCAAGTTACGTTGTGACGTTTGGTAGTACCCAAAGTGTTCCTCCGGTAAACGGGAGTTGCATAATTCTCATAGTTACAGGAACATGTATAAGTCATGAAGAAAGCAATAGCAATATACTAAACGATCAAGTGCTAGGCTAACGGAATGGGTCATGTCAATCACATCATTCTCCTAATGATGTGATCCCATTAATCAAATGACAACACATGTCTATGGTTAGGAAACATAACCATCTTTGATTAATGAGCTAGTCAAGTAGAGGCATACTAGTGACTATATGTTTGTCTATGTATTCACACATGTATCATGTTTCCGGTTAATACAATTGTAGCATGAATAATAAACATTTATCATGATATGAGGAAATAAATAATAACTTTATTATTGCCTCTAGGGCATATTTCCTTCACATAGATGTGGTGGGCTCCTACTTCTATGACAAAAAATCATGACAGAAAATGGGCTTTTCGTCCTGGGCGGGCCGGAGACACACCTGCATGACATTCTTTGGGTCGTCCATGACAGGAAAAATCGTGGTAGAAGCAAGGGCGAGGAAAATTTCGGAGAGTTCCCGGTTACGGTGGGTGGTCGGGGCTGAGCGATGCACGGACGTTTGCGCGTTTCTCTCGTACACGTATGCGCGTGTGTGCGAGGCGTTGCACTCTAACTGAACCACCGCGAGGCGTTGGGCTCTAACTGAACCCAAGCGATTGCACTAGCTACGTTTCTGAACCCCGATTGATCCCTTGCTGTTAACTGAACCTAAGTGATTCCTTCACTACTACTACTAACTGAAGCCGATCGAAGCTGCCTCTTGATGAACAATTCCCGGTGGGGGTTGGATAAATAGTTCCCGGTAGGGGTTGGATGAACAGGATCCCGTGGTAGTAGAGGTCGTTGCCGCTGGATGAACATGACCCCGGTCGAGGAGGTGGGGGTGGATGAACAGTTGCCGGTGGAGGGCTGGTTGAACAGGACACTACTAGAAAAAGGGCTATAGATGGGATTGACACTAATGGCGCACCAGACAAGTGGTGCGCCATTAGTATATACTAATGGCGCACCACCTTCTGATACGCCATTAGTGTTGAAACTACTAATGGCGCACCTGGCCCAGGGTGCGCCATTAGTATCAATTTTTTTTTGAACTAGTGCGCCTGTCCAAACATACTAATGGCGCATCCAGACAAAGTGCGCCATTACTAGTTATAACTAGTAATGGCGCACCTGTTAGAAAGTGCGCCACTAATGTTGTTTTTTTATTATATTTTTTATTCCTTTTTTTGCAAAACTACTAATGGCGCACTGTACCACCGTGCGCCATTACTAGTTTAAACTAGTGGGACAGTGCGCCATTAGTATGTTTTTTTGCAAAACTACTAATGGCGCACCACCAGAAGGTGCACCATTAGTAACCTGGATTACTAATGGCGCATTTATGGTTGGTGTGCCATTAGTAAGTGGGCAGCAACAAGATATTTTGGACAGCCTCTCCTACCCACACTCACTTTCTCCCCACTTCATTCTCTCCACCGCCTCCTCCTTGTCTCGGGTGCCTCCTCTTTTTCACCTCATTTCCACCATAGATTCATTCAAATTAAGTGGTTAAATTACCTTGTTTTGATAGGTAAGTAAGGGGGGAAGCTATATTTATGTTGTTCTCCCTACAACAATGTGCACATGCACTTTTTATGGCCTAGCTAGATCTATGTATGTTCGTGGTGTTGCATATGTTTGTGGTGTTGCATATGTGTTTGTGTTTGGAGGTGTACCGGTATTTGAAATGAGATAGTTGCCAATATTTTGCCGAAATGTTGATTCATTTCCGTTTCGGCGAGAATTTTGGCATTAAGCATTCTTGTTGGTCCTATTTTTAGGGAAAGTCATGCCAAATTTTTTCTTGTTTCTAAAATATCGTTTTGCTCTACCCCGCAGGCGACCATGGTCCGCACGATGACCGAAGGCATCGTGAATAGGTTTTTGAGGTCCGCGAAGGCCGAGATGCTTCAAAAGAATGAGACGGAGATAAGATGTCCGTGTCGAAGATGCAAGGTGAAGAGCCTTATTGCGGACCCGGATTCCGGGCAGGTGCGGGACCACCTGCTCTTGCGTGGTTTCATGGATGGATATCAGTGGCAAGGTGATGAAGATGACTACGAAGTCGTCCATGGGGGCCGGGCAAGAAATGAGGAAGGGCAGCAAGACAACCACCGCGGCTCGGGCGGGCGAGAAGACGAAGAATCCCCAGGAGATGATCACGACGGTGATGCTGTACACAGTCATCATGTAGAAGATGCAGAACATGATGATGAGGAAGATGCCGGAGCAGACGACGGGCATGATCATGAAGATGATGATGCCGGCGGAGCAGACGACGCTGGACCATCGATGGGCTGGGTGCAGGACCCTCATATTCAAGAGTCGCTTCTCAAGCAGACGGATAACGCAAGAGCTGCCGCCCGAGAGAAAGCCAAGATGGATCAACTTGAGTTAGACGCGGTTACTCCATTGTATGAAGGATGCAGGCCCGAGGATACCCGCCTGAAAGTAACGCTCATGGCTTTGGAGATGAAGGTAAAACACAAAATGACCGACGCATGCTTCGACGAGAACATGTCATTCTGGCACGAGCGTCTTCCCAAGGGGAACAAGTGCCCGACTAGTTTGGAGGAGGCGAAGAAAATCATGTGTCCTCTGGATTTACCGCACGTGAAATACCATGTGTGCATGAACAATTGCATCATTTATCGGGACAAGCACGCGGAGTCTACCATATGTCCGGTGTGCGGCATCACTCGATACAAGAAGAGGAAGAAAGCTCCTCGAAAAGTCGTGTGGTACTTTCCGATCACTCCTCGTCTGCAGCGGTATTTCGCGGGCCCTAAGGTAGCAAAGCTCCTGCGTTGGCACGCGGATAGGGAGGAGAAGAAGCGAGAAGATGACGCAAATGATCCGGAGATAGATAAAAAAGACAAGATGCTGAGTCACCCTAAGGATGCGAGCCAGTGGCAAGCGTTGAACTTCAAATACCCAGAATTTGGGAACGATCCAAGGAACATCGTGCTGGGCGCGAGCACCGATGGAGTCAATCCGTTTGGCCGCCAGAGAAGCACACATAGCACCTGGCCTGTGTTTGTGTGGATGTACAACATTCCCCCCTGGTTGTGCATGAAGAGGAAGTACATTCACATGAGTATGCTAATTGAAGGGCCGAAACAACCAGGGAACGACATCAATCTGTATCTGGGGCTGCTGAAAGAGGAGCTTGACACGCTGTGGAAAACGCCAGCCAATACATGGGACGCCGCAGAGAAAGAATATTTCCCTATGAGAGCCGCACTGCTCACGACGGTGCACGACTATCTCGGTTACGGATATCTCGCGGGGCAGGTAGTCCACGGATTTTCTGGATGCGTAAGGTGCATGGATGACACAACGTATCGCCAGCTAGATAGAGATCCCAGGTCTTCGAAAACCGTGTTCATGGGACATCGAAGGTGGCTTTGCGACAATGACCCATGGAGGAAACGCAAGAATCTGTTCGATGGTGAAACCGAACCCCGAAAACGCCCATGTACGAGGAGCGGCGAGGAAATAGACAAGTTGTTGAAAAATTGGAAAGACTGCCCACTGCCGGGAAAGAAGCAAAAGGCGCCAGAGCCGGGAAAGAAGCGAAAGGCGCCAGAGTCGCTGCTGAAGGTATGGAAAACGAGGTCTGTTTTCTGGGACTTGCCGTACTGGAAGATCCACCGTGTGCCTCACAACCTTGATGTCATGCATATTACGAAAAACGTGTGCGAGAGTCTGCTTGGTACCCTGCTCAACATGGCAGAGAGGACCAAAGATGGGCCGAAAGCAAGGGCAGACTTGAAATCAATGGGCATCAGGCAGGAGCTTCACGCTAATGATGATGATGATTATGATGATGATGATGATGATGATGAGGCGAAGTAGGACACAGAAAGTCGTCGCAAAGGCAAAAAGGCCAAGAAGACCGGAAATGACTACCCTCCCGCGTGCTTCACTCTAAGTCAGGAGGAGATCGAGCGGTTTTTCACCTGCCTCCTAGGAGTAAAACTTCCTTACGGTTACGCGGGGAAGATAAGCAGATACCTAGACCCAGCGAAGCAGAAGTTTAGTGGGATGAAGTCTCACGACTGTCACGTGCTGATGACGCAGATACTTCCAGTTGCAATCCGTGGGATCATGGACGTGCACGTCCGTGAAACGCTATTTGGCCTATGCAACTTTTTTGACGTCATCTCTCGGAAGTCGATTGGCGTGAGGCAACTCAGAAGGCTACAGGAAGAGATCGTGGTGATACTATGCGAGCTTGAGATGTACTTCCCGCCCGCATTCTTCGACGTTATGGTGCATCTGCTGGTCCATATAGTGGAGGATATCATCCAACTCGGGCCGACGTTCCTGCACAGCATGATGCCGTTCGAAAGGATGAATGGTGTCATAAAAGGATACGTTCGCAACATGTCAGGTCTAGAGGGAAGTATAGCCAGGGGCTTTCTGACCAAAGAGTGCATCTCCTACTGCACGAATTATCTAGGCATCAAGAACCCCGTTGGTCTGCCCGTCAACAGGCACCTCGGCAGGCTCGCTGGATGGGGCACTATGAGGGTCGCCGCGAAATGCATGTCGACTTAGAGGGTCGACTCGCCGACTTTGAAAGAGCAAACCTAGTCGCGCTACAACACATAGACGTGGTCGATCCTTGGGTGGTAGAGCACAAAACCTTTATTAAGAAGACGTACAATGACCGAGGCCAACAGAGGACGGACGGAGATATAATCAAAGAGCACAACTCATGTTTCATGCGTTGGTTCAAGCAGAAGCTTCTGTCGTACCCTTTACATGAGGATTCTTCCACGGAAGAACAACTCATATTCGCCTTGTCATAGGGCACCGAGCACAACCTGATGACCTATGAGGCGTACGATATCAACGGCTACACATTCTACACCGAGGCCAAGGACATGAAGAGCGATGGTTATCAGAACTCCGGGGTAACGATGGAATCCTACACCGGTAATGACAAGGACAGATACTACGGAAGGATCAAGGAGATCCGGGAGCTGAGCTATGCTGGAGAGAAGGTCCCGATGTTCCGTGTCAGATGGGTGAAGAGCGTCCTAAAAGAAGACCGGTATTTCACCACCATGGTTATACCCGAAGCCAAATCCAAGACCGCGGGCGCAAACGTCACCGCAAAAAATGAGCCATGGGTACTGGCTTCCCAAGTTGACCAATGCTTCTTCATTACCGACCTGTCAAAGCCCAGTCATGTTATCGTGAGGAGAGGCAAAAGGAAGATCATCGGAATGGATGGAGTAGCCAATGAGCAAGACTTCGACAAGTACGGCGACCCGAGGATCGAACATGACGACGATGATGAAGTAGCAGCATACACCACAAGAAGAAGCAGGACCACCCTACCTAAAGGACATCCGTTCCACAGAAGAACTCCATTTGCAAAAAAGAAGGGCAAGAAGATTGTGAACAGATAGCTAGCTAAGATCGATTGTATTTAAATCGTAGCCTTCATTTCTCGATTGTATTTCATGGGCGCTTTTTCAACTATCATGAATATTTTCAAATTTCATGGACACTCGATCTCGATCCCCCTTCATCTCGATCGCTATCCCACCTCGCCAGATCCGGTCCCCCTCGCCGCCGAGCACCCCCCGGTCCACCTGCCGCCGCCGCCGACCCCCCGCACCCCTTCCCTACTCAACTGCCGCCGACCCCCCGCACCCCTCCCCTACTCAACCG
>NC_041387.1:527689378-527689913 GCF_002162155.2 Triticum dicoccoides | reverse complement strand
CACCCCCATCACCCTCCCCCGCTCCACCGGCATTACTGTTTGATGATATTTTAAAAAAAATCATTACTGTCTTATAAAAAAAATATTACTGTTATGATTTAAACAAGTTTGAACATATTTAAACACAAATAAGTATCAAACAACATTTTAAATGAAAAAAAAATTGTGGAGCCTGGGAATCGAACCCAGGACCTCCTGGTGTGAGAACTGGTTGCTGACCAGTCGAGCTAGTAGAGGGAGCTTGATGTGGATCAGGTCAGGTGGAATTTAACCTGTTGGCTCGAGCAGAATTTTTTTTTACTAATGGCGCACCAGGGTGAGGTGCGCCATTAGTGTGGATGTACTTATGGCGCACCGAGGGGTGGTGCGCCATTAGTATTGTGCCGCCCCCATCCATAGTCCTCCCCGGCGGCCCACCTCTCTCCCTCGCCCTCGATCCCCTCTCTCTCCCTCGCCCTCGATCCCCTTCCCCGACGCCGCTGCCCCGCCGCCTCGACGCCGCCCCGACACCGCTGCCCCGCCGCCTCGACGCTGC
>NC_041387.1:527678643-527689009 GCF_002162155.2 Triticum dicoccoides | reverse complement strand
CTCCACGCCTCGACGCCGCCCCGACGCCGCCTCGACGCCTCGACGCCTCACCCTGGTGAGTTCCGGCCCTTTCATCCAAGGAGGAGAAGGTGCTACTGCTGTGGATCCTTCTTGTACCTCCCGTCTCCATCTAGCTGACCCTTGTGTCGTCTCTGCTCTGCAGGTAGAGCGCGCCGGCGAGCGACCAGGACGAGGACGACGCCGGGAGAGGAGGGCCACATCGTCTCGGCTCTGACTGGTGGTGCTTCAGCCTCAGCTACAGCAAACATAGGTGAGTCCCCCACCCCCTTCTATTCTTCCTCCTCTCTGGTCCTCTATCAGCAAACTGTCTGTACCAATTGAATTGTTAAGCTAGCAGAGACACCCCAGAAGATGCTAGTATTACCCGGACTTGTAATTTTGCTATTCAAACAGTCTGTCAGTCAGTGATGAGTGTGATCAGTTTTCAAAACATTTGGGATTCGCCTAAATTTGCCACTGCAAATCCAAAATGCAAAGCACAGACTAACAAATAAGCAGCTAGTAGTGTATTTCAGTAAGTACTAGGATTGGATTGGGCAATCCATATATATAGCACACTACAAACCAAGTTCATCATGAGCTGCTGCTGCAACTTAGTAAAAATTATGTCAAGCCTACATATCTTCCTTATCAAGCCAAACATAACAGAAGTAGGTGC
This sequence comes from Triticum dicoccoides, assembly GCF_002162155.2. Lineage (NCBI taxonomy): Eukaryota > Viridiplantae > Streptophyta > Magnoliopsida > Poales > Poaceae > Triticum > Triticum dicoccoides. The sequence goes on along the minus strand of NC_041387.1, from coordinate 527,688,330 downwards.
AGGAGCTGTAGTACTCCATTTGGTACTCCATTTGGAGACTTTAACTGGATCAGATTAGGTACTCCATTTGCTGTAGTACTCCAGTTAACTGAAACTAGTGACATCACTTGAAGCAACTTAAGTCTGAATAATCAAATTCATCATACACTATTACTTGAATCAAAGATCAGGTATTCCATTACAGTAGCAAGTGTACCAGTATTATTGGAGTAAAAAAATTCAGTTAAATTGTGCAGTAGTGTACTCCTGCTTGCTCTTCTCTGAAGCTTGTGAAATGATATACTTGCACTGATAAACTGAAAGAAATATTGCATTATAACTCTGGCTAAGTATTGAAACATAATACAATTCTGCTTATGTGTTGCATCTTTTGGAACTATATTTATCATTACCATTTCAAGGAATCCGCACTTCATGTGATGTTCGATCTCAACTTCGGCTTGAGAAAACATGTACTGATAAGCAAAATAACGGTTATCATGGTCCGACTCATGTTGAAGATTGTGCACCCCGGTTGAAAGCAGATTGCCTCAAGCAGGAAATCACTAGGAATTGTGCTTCTGGATGTATTATGTGCCATTGGTCTTTTTTATAAGCAAAAACAATTGTTAGCTTTTAGATGTTGTGGTGGTTCACTTGGGGGTATATTGTTTTGACTTACACTTGTTAGCTTTTTTATAAGCAAAAACATGCCAATGTATTTTCCATGCTGTGATGGAGGCCTTTTTTGCCTTGTCCACCCGAGAGGCCCTTGAGTTTGCTGGAATGTCGATTAACTTCCGTTCCAGCAAATTCGGGTACTCCATATGTCCTATTTTCAGCAAAGGTCATGCTAAAATTTTCCGTGAATTTTAGCATGACTTTGCTAAAAATAGGACATATGGGGTACTTGTGACTAATGCATGGGCCGGGGTACTTGTGACTAATGATGAAAGCTTAGGCTTTTAGGGTGCCTCAGCGTCGAAAAACCCTCAATGATAAAAGCTTAGCTTTTAGGATGCCTCGGTGTCGACAAACCCTAAACAATAACCAACTTTTTGACCAAACTTTGTTCCTATTTAGAGAGAAACATGGGCAACAACGATGAGGCCGGGGGTTCGGGCGGCAAGGCATTCTGGGAGCTGTCCCAGGAGATGGAGGACCAACCTCAGTTGTATGAGGACGCTGTCTTCCCCACCGATCCTGAGACCACTGATGGTACCGCCGAGGATGACCCCACTGATGCCACCACTGATGGTGCCGCCGAGGATGCCACCACTGATGATGGCGGCGCACACACAGATGGCAGCCAACCGAAGAGGCAACGAAAGGACCGGCGCCCGATCGTGCTCCTCACCCTCAAGGAGGAAGTTATTGAAGTGGACTCCAACGGGAATCCAATGGCGCCCGAACGAATAGTCAAGGGGTACTCGCTTCAGCTCGGGTGCATTCTCCGGAGCACCGTCTCGATCAACACCGAGAACCTGAGGCATCCTGACCGAGGGAATTTGCGCAACCTCCTCTTCACGAAGCTGCACGAACGATACAAGTTCCCCGCTGAATTTGCAAACACAAGCCTCAAAGGGAATAAAGTGAACAATGTTGCCCTCACGAAGATGAGCAAGGCCCTGTCTACTTGGAAAAGCAATGTGAAGAGAATGATCGAGAAAGGTGAGAGTTATCAGAAGATCAAGGATAAAAATCCTTCGATCACCGAAGATGACTACAACGACTTCAAGATCAATTGCTCGAGCACCGCAAACTCCCAATCAAGTGAGTGGGGGAAACAAATGCGGGAGCTGAACATAGGGGAACACACACTCGGTCCCGGCGGTTACAGAGTGGCGGAGCCTATATGGGACAAGGAGGAGGCGGACCGTGCCGAGCAAGGCCTACCGCCCCTCTTCGATAAATACGGTGACAAGCAGACCAGGAACTTTGTCAGAGCCCGGTACAAGAAGGACCCGAAAACAAAGGAGCTTACCACGGATCCGAAGACCAGGAAGCTTGAGCTTGTTCTGGTAAGGAATACACCCCCTCGTAATTAGCTCCATATGGTTGCATTCTAATTAATGAAGCCAAATTTCTAAATGGTTCACATTCCTTCCGCAGGCGACTAAAAGCAGTAGCGCGGGGTCGACTAAGAGCAACCCTTGGGACACCACTCTAAATAGGGCGTTGAATGTAATGAAGAACAAGGATAAGCTCAGTAAGCCGACGTCAGCTGGTCGTGTGGCCGGCAAAGGCTTGTCGACAAAATGGGGGTCATACTATACCGCTGGTGTGCGGAAGGAGAAAAAGATCAGCTCGGAAAGCCAGGCGCGCGAGGTTCAAGAACTCAAGGCACAGGTGGCGTGGATTCCGGAGATTGTCCAAGAGCAAGTGGAACAACGACTCGGAGCGACGATCACCGCCATTGTGCCTACCTTGATCTCGGGGTTGAGTGCGTGGATTGCGGGCGGCCAACAGGGGCCGCCCCCGATTCCTAGCTTCACGGCCAGCAACTCGCATAATGCGATGGCGGGGCCATTGGTGCCTCTGGCGGAGGCGGCATTGGTGTCTCCGACGCCGGCACGGGAGCTTAATGCACCCGGGTGTACGCCGGCCGGCACCTCTGCAGCAAGCGGCCCCTCCGTCAACTGCACGCCCGCCGTTGGCGGTGCCTCGACATTAGCTGAGCTCGACGCCATCATCACGGTAACTAATTAAGCCTCTCTCGGTCGAGGACTTCATCTCCTTGCCTTTGACTGGGCATCCTTGACGCCCTACATGTTTTCGCAGGGCGCCGCCGACGTTCCGTGCACTCTCCTCCACTTCGTGAACAACGAGTTGGTCGATGTCGCCAAGGGCAAAATCGTTCAACCGGGCAACCCCTTGTTCCACGGTACCCAGATGCCACCCAACTTGTTTAGGGTTCAACTTGTTCGGGTGCTGCCAGGCTGCGACGAGTTGTTACCTCCGATTCGACCCGTCGGGGCCGACGATGATGACGTGATGACCCTCAGCACCTGCCTGAGCTGGCCCCTGCTTTGGCCGAAGAGCCAGATCCGTTTGGGGGCGGGGGACACCACCCCAAAGACAACACCGCCAGTCGTGCCGGCGCCAAGTCGGCCCCATGGCAAGACCGCCGCATCGGTGCCGGACATCCCTATGCCACTGGATCCAAACATGCATATGGCACAGGATCAGAACGACGACGACGACGACGACGATACATTTGGCAACGTCGATCAGTACTTTGCCGATCATGGGTACGATTGCGACTTCATGGGGCCTCCTTCTCAAGAACCCAACCCAACAAAAGACGTGTGTGATCTAGCTGGTACGCGGAGAAGCCAAGTTGCAACAGGCGCCGTCTGGTGTTCAGCTCTCAGGAGACGCCTCCAGCTGCCGACTTCACCGAGCCTCAGATAGGCGAGGTGCGAAATATTATCAGCCCCAACACACTCAAGAAGGCGGTCTGTGAGCAGAACTCGGTCCCATTACAGGAGAAGAAGAAGGAACGCAAAAGAAAGACTAAGAAGGGTGCGAGCCAGCCGGCACCGAGTACGATCCGTGCTCAGGACGGGCCACCTTCACCTAAGGATATCTCGAGGAGGGTGCATGTGGCGGGTAGGGCGATGCTACCGACAAATATGCTCAATGCTGCAACCGGTGCTATGCGGAGCCTGCATGACAGTGTTCTTTCTTTGGAGAAGCGGCATCTCAGAGAGAAGGATGTGGCATACCCGGTTTTCGCGGCCAAGGTGCCAGAGGGCAAGGGCTTTGTGGATAACTCCATCGGGCGTACGATCATCCTGCGGTTTGATGACATCCACGCTATGTTGAACCTTCATCCGCTGCACTACACCTTCGTTCGGCTATTTTCGCTGAGTATGGAGATGCGGATCATTCGCGACAAGACCCCGGACATCGTGATAGTCGACCCCTTCTACATGCGTGCCAAGATCTTGGGCAGCGCTGGGGACCGGCAAGTCGCGAGTTCTTACCTCGAAGGCGTCATTCTGGCAAACCAAGATAAGGATAACTTCCTCGTGCCTTACTTTCCCGAGTAAGTCCTCCCCTCAACCGGCCCGTAACATATGAATTCTTAGATTTCGATCGTTTTCCTTTTAACATTCCGTGTTTTCTGCAGTGACACACATTGCACGCTCATCCTCCTAAGCCCCAAATATTCCATGGCCACGTATTTCGACCCGGACCGTCAGTCGAACGTAGACTACACAAATGTCAAGAAGGTTCTTGATGATGTTCTCCCCGGCTACGCCAAATCTGGAGGCACCTTCACCAAGCCTATTCGTAAGTACGGCAAGCACATGTTCTCCCACAATACGACGTTCTGCTGCGTCAAGCAGCCGCCTGGCGGTCAGAAGGGTGCCTACTACGCCATCCATCACATGCGGGCGATCGTACGGGACCATCATCAACTTCTGCTACCGAGTAAACTCAAAGATTGGGCAAAGAGCGTGTCGGCAATCCAGGACGCGGACCTCCGACAAGAATTCTTTCGCATCCAGTCGGAGTTTGCGGAAATCATCCATCAAGATGTCCTTCGTACCTCGGGGCAGTTCTACCTCAACAATCAACCGTCCAACAGTGACATCGACACAATGCTACAAATGCAGGCTGACAACGATCGTTATTTCATGACTCCCACGATAGACGGCGGCTTCATCCATGCTCCGGTCCCTTGAGTCGAGTCGAAAGCAGTGATGCTGTGTCTAGTTCTAAAACATCGATTGGCTCATGTTGTAATTAAACTTTAATGAACTTGTAGTATGTCTCTTTGGTTTCGAGAGTCGTTCAACTTAGATGTAATCAATGCTATTAATGTCTTGCTTTTCTCTTCCGATTGTTCTGTTGCATACTTATATATTGCTTATGTATTGTCTGTGAATTGGTACTAACATTTCGTTTGGCTAGTGCATATTAATGCCGACGTATGTCGTGTACAAGGGTAAGGTTCCCGGAGTCTACGACGACTGGGAGGAGTGTCGGAGACAGGTTCACTGATTCAGCGGTAACAGTTACAAAGGGTACACCACTAGGGCCGAGGCCGAATCTAGATACGCCCGCTATCTAGCGGGAGAGGGGAGGGAGCGTTGGAGGAACCGGATGAAGACGAGTTTCATCGTGATGATGCTCATCGTGATGACCACAGCTCTCTTCTATGTGATGGTAGTTTAGATGATCGATATCGACTTGTAATGTGAAGACAAACTCGCTACTCGCGGTCTCGAGACTTGTAATATAATGTTCTATCTTTGTTCGGTCTTTTCAATTTGGAGACTAATATGATGAATTGTATTCGGAGACTAATATGATGAATTGTATTCAAAGACTAATCTTCTATTGTATTCGATGAATCTGTTGTTGATGTGTGCTGTCTATATTTTGTCAAATTATACATTTTGTAACCTGTGCAAAAAACAGAAAATAAAAAATAAAAAAAACCTAATATTCATACTAATGGCGCATCACATCACAGTGCGCCATTAGTATGACAAAGTATACTAATGGCGCATCACCAATCAGTGCGCCATTAGTATGCCGAGGTTACTAATGGCGCATCTTGTTGCTGTGCGCCATTAGTATGCCAGAGCACCTGGGTATACATGGCCCCTGGGAGGCATACTAATGGCGCACTTATGTATACACTAATGGCGCATCAGTGGTGCGCCATTAGTATATCAGATACTAATGGCGCACCAGGGGTGCGCCATTAGTAAAATATACTAATGGCGTGGCACTAATGGCGCACCACTAATGCGCCATTAATGGCCAAATTAGGTGCGCCATTAGTAGGCCTTTTCCTAGTAGTGGGACCCCGAGGAGGGGCTCGTTGAACAGGACCCCGTGGAGGGCTGGATGAACAGTAGCCAGTGGAGGCTGGATGAATAGGACCCCATGGATGAACAGTAGCTGGTGGAGGCTGGAGGAAGTCGACGGTGGATGAACAATAGTAGGTGGAGGCTGGAGGAAGTCGACGGTGGACGAACAATAGCTCGTGGAGCCCCGTTTTGCGATACGCCACACCCCTCCCGATGAACATGATCCTGTTTCGACCGTAGGTTCTCCAAGACAAGTCTGTTTCCTCTATTTTGCGGTACGCCACACCCCTCCCGATCAACAGGACCCCGTTTCGATCGTACATGGTCAAACACAAGTCCGTTTCCTCCATTTTGCGGTACGCCAGATCCTCCCCGATGAACAGACCCCGTTTCGATCATACGCGGTCGAACACAAGTCTGTTCCCTCTGTTCTGCGATACGCCAGACCCTTCCTAAAGAACAGGACCCCGTTTTGACCGTACACGGTCGAACAAAAGGCTCGTTTCCTCCGTTCTGCGGTATGCTAGACCTCGTTTCGGCTGTTCCTCCAAGCCGGTTGGTTCCCGATGAAGACGGCGTATTCCGTTGCCTCCCGATGAACACGAGGCATTCTGTTGCCTCCCCATGAACACAACGCAGTTTCTCCATTCCGACCCAGCCGGCTGGCTTTCGGTGAACAGGACGCCATTGCTGTCGTCTGTTGCCTCTCCATGTACACGAGCCCTGGTCATACAAATGTGCGAGTAGGTGTTCGAGACCCGGCCCGTATGTACGTACGTGGCCGTATTTTTGGCATCTAGTTGTACATATGTGTACACTATTTTGACTGGACTGCCTGAATTACTACGCCGGGGGCTCTACTACACGTGTCGCAGCTTGCTCGGCCACGGTTCATCGTTGCAGAGAGACCGATCGACCAGTATGTACGTACACGTTCGCGACCAGAATGACAACGCTACGTACGCTTCGACCAGGTGGGTCCCGACTGTCAGTGAGGATAAGGAGGCACTTCTTGCATGCGAAGTTATTGATGGTGGGTCCTAGCGGTCAGGGGGGAGAATCATTTTTGCCTATAATATGGACGCACTTCCTTGCATGCGAAGATGTAGCTGGTAGGTCCCAGCTATTAGGGGGGAAATATTTTTTTGCAAAATACAGAGTCCCTTCCGGTGGGTCCCCGCTATCAGGTGGAGGAATAATTATTTTACGCGTAATAAGGTTGCACTTCCTTGCTGTGGCCGTGGACCCAGCTATTAGCCTCTCCACATACAGTCCTCTTCCGATGGAAGTCGTTCCTTGACCATGTTGACCATGCTGCGCCGAAAGCACCAAGGAAGTGGACGACGGCGAGGCCTGGAAGGGGACGACACGGAGCCGGGGAAGACGCGGCAGTTGATGCCCACGCGAAGAGGAGTACGAGGGTTGACTGGTTCGGCTGCGGTGTGAGGCTTTCATCGCCGCAGAATAACACAGGTTGTGGGTGAGTAGAAAATAGAGGGATGGCCTGGCCAGTGGTGGGAGTATGGTGGGGCGGTGAGCACTACTAGGGAAAGCCCTAGTAGTAGCGCGGGTTTTAACGCTATCAGTAGCGCGGGTGGCCGCGCTACTAATAAGGCGCTACAGCTAACAGATAGTAGTAGTGCTCTATGTACCCGCGTTACTAGTATTGACTGTATCAGTAGCGCTTTTCCAACATGCGATACTAATAAGTAGTTGCAGCGCTTTTCTTTGCTCGCGCTACTACTGTATCTTTCAACATTTTCCCCTCCTTCCTATTGATCTAGAACAGTACCCCGTTTCAATAAATTGCAATTTCACATATACCAGATAACAATATCATTAACCACAATATAATATAGTCATACAGTAGTCACACACATATATGGTTCATACAGGAGCATGTATGATAAGTAGTACTAGGTAGCCATACAACATATAGCAGTCTACTAGGGGTAGTCATACAGCCACACACCATATGTAGTTCTAGATTATATCAATGACGACCATCATCCTCAAGCCATGGCGGTGGGTGTTCCTAATAGTAATTAGGATGGCCTGCCCAACACGAAGATTCTTGCCAACAAGGAAGTTCCTCCACCCAACCGAGCTGAAGTGTGTGCGACTGTCCGTGTCCACGCCGTACACACAGGTGGTGACGGAGCCCCTTGCGGTAAGGCGTATTCCAGCAGAGCCTTCTTCATCAGGCTCGATACCACAACTCACAGATAGACTCTTTGGCAATTTCTGAATAAGAAAAACATATCAATTAATAAGTAGCCTCGCACATACTCTTGCAAATATATTTCTACTAAGTATAGGTTTCTACACTATCAAAATAGTACTACATTTCTACTAAGCTTGAATTCTACTAATAAGTATGGATCGGACAGTAAGCATGTCATCGATCGGACAATAATCATGTCATTGGACTCTAGACTAATTAAGCATGTCATCAGCTAGCTTCTACACATCATATCATTGGACTCTGCACTAAGCATATCATCGGATTCACTAAGCATATCGTTGGACTCTACACTAAGCAAGCATGTAATCGGATTCTACACTAAGTATAACATACCATAACATGCCGATCAACCATGGTACTTATCAGGCGGGTCACGAATGGCACCCCGACAAAGTCAGCACGTGGCGGAATTATGTCCCATAGGTGCACACCTCCTCCTCGCTCAGCCTTATTCTTCGAGTATAGATGGCTTCATCAAGTGGGTCCTCATCATCTTCATCCGTGTTGAGATAAATGACAGCCAGCTTGGGTCTTTCTGCTCTGAAGGAGAAGCTGATCAACTCACCACCAGTGATACCCATGTGGGAGATGAAACAGTTCCATCCATCTCCTCCCATCTGCGACATATTTCATCCTTTCTCGACCTCCATGGTGTAGGGGCCCCCAGGAGCCTCAAAGGTCACAATGTCTCCGGTCAGCTTGTTGAATTCCAACCTCACATTGCATGGGACGATCTGTGTATACACAATGATATATACACAATGCATTAAATGCCAATAACGCTAAAAACAAAATAGTTGTTACAAGTTTCATATATTTTGTTACTGCCGCATGAAGAAAACTCGGCTGGAAGTAGATGCCGAACAATGTGCCAGTTGCAAGGCTATTGGCTCATCTTGACTTGCACCGTCGACATGGTGGTGGTGGTGGTGGTGGTGTCGCCATTTTCCTAAAGCAATATTAGAAAAGGATTAACGATCCACTTCAGAGGAAAAATCCGGTATGACCTTTGCTAAAAAAGGAAATATCGAGCGCCTGAAATTTGTCGGAACGGAAATTAATCAACACTCTGGCAAAACATAGGCCACTCGGAGGTGTTACCTGCAAACATGGTCACTTGGGCAAGCACATATCCTATTTGAGCAACACTAGATATACATGTTTATATCTACATCATATGAGCAATTCTTGAGCAACACTAAATAAACTAGTTGTACTAAAAAAATCTACATCACCATCTATTCAAAATGTTCTATACCTAAAACATATACACCATCATCCACTATTACTATTTCTTTTACTAAACCCTGAAAATATGCCCTAAGTTCAGAATATAACAAGTACAGAACATTTTTTTCAAATTCTACCAACTAAAAATTTCCATTACTAAAATTTCTCAAAAGACCTAAAATTTCCTACTCTATTCAAAACACCTAAAATAGGCTAAAAATTATTCTATTACAAAACCTACATTCTACAATGTCTACATTCTAAAATCTACATTTAAAGTACCTACATTCTACAAGAACAGAGAGAAGGGAGGGAGGAGGGGTAGGAAGGAGGGAGGGAGGAGTGGGAGGAAGGAGGGAACAAGTGGGAAGGATGGGGGAGGGAGGAGGAGCTACCTCGGTG
>NC_041387.1:527569140-527678405 GCF_002162155.2 Triticum dicoccoides | reverse complement strand
GCTACCTCGGTGGCGGTGATGGCGGGGGTGGGGGTGGGGGGCGATGGCAGCGGGATGGAGGAGGGAGGGGGCGACGGCCGGTGGCGGGATGAAGGAGGGAGGGGCGACGGCCGGCGGCGGGATGGAGGAGGGAGGGGGCAACAATGCGGCGGCGGCAGATGACAGGACCGGTGTGGGGAGAGTGAGTGGAGCAGAGAGAGAAGAGTGAGGGGTGGCCTGGTGATAGGATGGCTTTAGCATAGCGCATTTCTTGGTAACACGTTGCTGCTAAATGCCCTAGCAGTAGCGCCTTCCTATAAAAAGTGCTACTACTAAGTGTAAGCATGCAAAAATACATTGGCCATCAATGATCTTTTTGTGTACAATCTGAATTGTCAATATGAGTCCTCTCCCGGTAGGAACCAGAGAAGACTCATATTGCGGCCGCAAATTCTACACATAGAGTTCAATGAAGACCAAGTGGTTGTGATAGCTTGAGAAGTAACACATTTAAGGTGGTAAACACCCTGTTCGCGGAGCGAGGTGGGACTAAACTTGTGGACTGAACTTAGCAGTAGCGAGTTTTACTGAAAGGCGCTGCTGCAACATCAATAGCAGTAGCGCGCTATGTAATACGGCGCTACTGCTATAACTAGCTTGACGGCGAGGTCATGGCAATTATATCAGTAGCGTTGTTTACAGAGGACGCGCTACTGCTATTTTCCTTTCAGCAGCGCGTTTTTGTGGCACGCGCTACTGCTAAATAGCAGTAGCGCCCTATTTTAAAGAGCGATGCTGGTAAGATTCTATGTATAAGGTTTTTCCTAGTAGTGGAGGCCTGCACGACAGCACAACCGGCCACTGGACGCAGGAGCAAGCGGTCTCGCCGGCGCTGGTTTGGGCGGCTGGTGCAAGAAGAGCAGCGATCGAAGAAGCAGCAGGACCATTCGATTAAAATCCAGTGGTCACTGCTGCTAGAATCATTTGTTGACTAAGTTGACAAAGCCCTGCGTATGCATCAACTTAGTAGGCCCACATGTCAGCCTCCGAACTGGTGCTCCTAGATGTTAATGGGAGGAATCATTTTTTCACGTAATAAGGAGGCAGTTGCTTGCGTGCGGCCATGGACCATGGGGGACCCTACTGTCAGCCTCTCCATGTACATCCCTATTCCGATGGCTGTCATTTGTTGAATGTTGAGCACGCCGCGCCTAGAGCACCAACACGGTGGACGACAGTGAGGCCTAGGAATGGAACGACCCGGAGCCAGCGAAGACAGTGGATGCCCATGCTGAGGAGAGTATGATGGTTGACTGGTTTGGTTGCGGCGTGAGGCTGCCATCACCGGAGAATAACAGGAGGTGCGGGTGGGTACATGGATGGCTAGGCCAGCGGAGGGAGTAGGGTGGGCCGGTGAAGCCTGCGCGGCATCACAACCGGCCACAAGAGGAGGGAGCACGCAGTCCCGCCGGCGCTGGTTTAGGCGGCTGGAGCAGGAAGATCAGAGATTGAAGAAGCACATCGGCAGTTGGATGGACATCCAACAGTCACCACTGCTAGAATCGTGTGTTGACTGGCAAAGCCTTGCCTAAACAAGTCAGCATCGAAATCTGTGGCGTGTACATCCCATTTGCTATTATTTTTATAATTTACTGCCCATTTGCTAATTCATATGGAATTTATTGCAGCCCATTTTCCATTGTTAGAATTGCTGCCCATTTTTTGGTCAGTGCCAGGGTTAAAAATTTGAACTAAAAAATGTGCGAAATTTTAAAAATTCACATATTTTTGCCGAGGAACAAAATATTCTTAATCCAAAAATTAGTAGCCATACTAAAAAATTAAAAATAAAGTAGTACTGTGTCATGTTAAAATCCAATCAATTATAAAATATCAATGAAGAACAAAAACAAAAAACAAAACTAATTTCCCATTTGCTATGTTTTTTTTTGGAATTTGCAACCCCTTTCATATTATTTTTAAGATATACTACCCATACTCTTTGGCCAGGCCGGAATGCATCCCTCCTCGTCTTGAAAGATTTGCAGCCTAGTAAGTCGGAGAAAACAAATAGGCCTAGCTTGGGTATTCTTCAAGAAGAAATAGTGGGCTACCTATTTTCCCAAAGAAAAAACTACTGGGCTGGTCATGTTGTTAGACGGGCCACAGAGACCGCACAACCTAGTTTATAGCCTGCTCCTCCGAACAAATCCTCAAAAAAAAGTTATGCAATTATGGTTTAATTGATTATACATTGACAATGACGTGGGTCCCAGATATCAGCAAGGTGGATTAGATTAAATACGAGGGGTGCATCTGAGTAGTAAAAGAGGTGCTTGCTTGTGTTCGGGAGTGGACCTGGTGGGTCCGTACTGTCATACTCACAACTACAGTCCTCTCCTGATTCACTATGTTGACAGGGCCGGACGGCAGCGCCGCGGTGAGCGCACTAAGGCGAAGGATAGAGTGGTGTCGCCAATGTGTTGGGCTGGGTTGGGCATTCTTATCGAAAAATAATAATGGACCAGAACTATTTACGATGTTGACTACGATTTGCATGGGTCCGCTGGTTGCAGGAAGAAAACGGTGGGAGAAAAAAGACTGGTTGCTATCTTTGCTTAAGAATAATATCAGCTGAATGTAACGACACTCTCATAGGAAATAAGATCCTCCTATTAAAATTTGACTTTTCAAATCATGAATTTAAAGAAGTGGTGCATGAGCATTTAGCTTTATTTATTTACTTATTTATGTTTAGGGGACCACGAGCATGTACCTAGGCCAGATTCATGTGAGAGCCTCCCTTCCAGTTAATTATGGGCTCCTCTATTGGGCCTTCATCAATGGGCTGCATGTTATCGACAAGTGGAAAATGTGTTCCATACCAAAAATAGTATGCGCTACATACGGTACGGGGCACTAAAGGGCCGGACCGTGCAACGGCTTCCAAAACATTGTGTTTGTCATTCTAACAACACATTAATTCAACCAACAGACGAAATATATTACTGATTGTACATTAAAAACAACAGCAGCAACAACCAGGGCTGGGTGTGCAACAGAAGCAGTAAACAGGCCAGAAGAGTAAAGATGCAACTCTTTCTTTCAAACCAAACTTCAGCCATCATTATAAAAGGGCTACCAAAAAATAACAAGTGTGTGCATCAAACTAAATAAAGAACCTACTACACCAAGTGTACGCATCTAACTAACTAGCTCAGTTAGACATTACTATTTATTAAGCTGTGGAGATTGGCTGACGGCTTGAACCAGATGGGTGCCTGACGGCGGGAAACTCCAGCCAGCAAGTCGAAGTATGATAGTTGCGACCCTCTCCTACTTTGGGCTGCAGAGCGTGGCGGCACATATCAAGGTATGGTGCATGGAGAGACGCATGGTACGCTGTGTACACACAATTTTGCCTGATGAACGAAACCGCGGTTGCCATCATGATCCTTGCCGTCGATTATTGATACGTCTCCAACGTATCTATAATTTTTGATTGTTCCATGCTGTTATATTATCATTCTTGGATGTTTTATAATCATTTTATAGAAACTTTATATCAATTTTTGGGACTAACCTATTGACATAGTGCCAAGTGCAAGTTGTTGTTTTCTGCTTATTTTTTACATTGCAGGAAATCAATATCAAACAGAGTCCAAACACAGTGAAATTTTTTGTGGAATTTTCTGGACAAGAAGACATCCAGTGGGCTAAAGAAGTACCGAAGAGGGGGCCCGAGATGAGCACAAGACAATTGGGCGCGCCTGGGGTGCCCACCTCGGTGACCTCCCGCACCACCTCTTTGCTCTATAAATACCCCAATATTCCAGAAACCCTAGGGGAGTCGATGAAAATTAATTCCAGCCGCCGCAAGTTCCAGAACCACCAGATCCAATCTTAACACCATCACGGAGGGGTTCATCATCCTCATTGGTGCCTCTCCGATGATGCGTGAGTAGTTCATTGTAGACCTAGGGGTCCGTAGTTAGTAGCTAGATGGCTTCCTCTCTCTCTCTCTCTCTCTCTCTCTCTCTCTCTTGATTCTCAATACGATGGTCTCTTGGAGATCTATTTGATGTAATTCTTTTTGCGGTGTGTTTGTTGGGATCCGATGAACTTTGAGTTTATGATCAGATCTATGTTTTTATCCATGAAAGTTATTTTGAGTCTCTTTGATCTCTTATATGCATGATTACTTATAGCCTCGTATTTCTTCTTTGAATCTTTGGTTTAGGTAGGCCAACTAGATCAAATTTTCTTGCCATGGGAAGAGGTGCTTTGTGATGGGTTCGATCTTACGGTGCTTGATCCCAGTGACAGAAGGGGAACCGACATGTATGTATCGTTGCCATTAAGGATAACAAGATGGGGTCTATTTCTACATAAATAGATCTTGTCTACATCATGTCATTATTCTTATTGCATTACTCTGTTTCTCCATGAACTTAATACACTAGATGCATGCTGGATAGTGGTCGATATGTGGAGTAATAGTAGTAAATGCAGGCAGTAGTCGGTTTACTAATCTTGGATGTGATGCCTATATAATGATCATTTCCACGATATTTTCATGATTATTTGAAGTTCTATCAATTGCCCAACAGTAATTTGTTTACCCACCGTATGCTATTTTTCTCGAGAGAAGTCACTAGTGAACTCTACGGCCTCCGAGTCTCTTCTTATCATATTTGCCTTCGAGATCTATTTTTATTTGCTTTTATTTTCAGTTCTATAAATCCAAAAATACAAAAATACCTTGCTGCAATTTTTAGTAATTTATTTTATCTCGCGTTCCCGCGAGATCTATTTATACAATCTACTACAATTTTACCTATCTTTTTACCCGTGAGGGGATTGACAACCCCTCTCTTATGTCGGGTTGCAAGTATTTGTTCTTTGTGTGCAGGAGCTGTTTACATGGTGTTGCGTGGTTCTCCTACTAGTTCAATAACCTTGGTCTCGTCACTGAGGGATATACCTACCGTTGTTGTGCTGCATCATCCCTTCCTATTTGGGGAAATACCAATGTAGTTCAAGCAAACATTGAAAGGAATTCCTGGCGCCGTTGCCGGGAGGATCAAGTCAAGATTGTCTCCCGACAACTCGCCAATTTTGGGCGCCGTTGCCGGGGAGACATCATCAACATCTACCAGGTTCCTAATCACAAATCTCATCTCCTCGTTTTCCTCTCCCCCACTTCACAAAAAATTGTCGTTTTATTCGTCCTCTCTTTCGTTCGCAGTTTTCTCGTCAGATCTGTTTTTGAGTGCAATATTGTTGCATAGTCACCATGACTCAAGAGAACACCAAGTTGTGTGATTTCTCCAATACCAACAACAATGATTTTATTAGCACTCCGCTTGCTCCTCCCACCACTAGTGCGGAGTCTTGTGATATTAATGCCGTTTTGCTGAATCTTGTTATGAAAGATCAATTTTCTGGCATTCCTAATGAGGATGCCGCATCCCATCTTAACACATTCATGGAATTATGCGATATGCAAAAGAAAAATGATGCGGATAATGATATTGTGAAGTTGAAATTATTCCCGTTTTCTTTGCGAGATCGTGCAAAAATTTGGTTTTGTTACTTGCCTCGCAATAGTATCAATTCTTGGAATAAGTGCAAAGATGCCTTTATTACTAAGTATTTTCCGCCCTGCAAAAATTATTTCCCTTAGAACCCAGATCATGAATTTCAAGCAACTTGAACATGAGCATGTTGCGCAATCTTGGTAAAGGATGAAATTGATCCTAAGGAATTGCCCAACTCATGGGTGAAATCTTTGGATGATCATACAAAATTTGTATGCGGTATTGAATTTTGTTTCTAGAAATCTTTTAGATTCCACAGTGGGTGGTATTTTTATGGAAATTACTTTGGGTGAAGCCACTAAATTGCTAGACAATATTATGGCAAATTATTCACAATGGCATACCAAAAGAAGTCCTACTAGTAAAAAAGTTAATTCGGTTGAAGAAATTTCTTCTTTGAGTGAAAAAATTGATGCTCTTATGAAATTGGTTGCTAATAAAAGTGCTCCTATTGATTTTTAATGATGTTCCTTTGTCAACTTTGACTGAGCAGAATAGTGATGCCATAGATGTGAATTTTATCTCGCGAAACAATTTCAATAACAATGCTTATAGAGGTAATTTTAATCCTAGGCCTTTTCCTAGTAATTCCTCTAATAATTATGGTAATCCCTCTTATAATAATAATAGGAACACCTCTGATCTTGAAAACAATATTAAAAAAAATTATCAATACTCAAAAAAATTCAATTCAACAATAGAAGAAAAGCTGAATAAGATTGATGATATGTCTAGAAGTATTGATAGAATTTCTCATGATGTAGAAAATCTCAAGATGAAAATTTTTGTGCCTAAGGTTGAGGAATCAATTAAAGCTATCCCTATATGTTTCTATGGATGAAAGTAAGAAAAGAACCCGCTATGCTTAGAGCTAAAATAGAATTTTTAGAAAGAACGTTTTCTAGTGATTGCTTTCATAAAAGGGATGAAGATCTTACATGATTGGTGTTTCTTCTATTGATTCCTTGTTTAGTAAAATTAAAATTGTTGATAAAGGGGCCGGAGAAGAGTCAACTTTAGTTAGAAGGCATCCCGATAATTTGGAGGGTGAAAATCTTGTTGAGAAAATTGATAAAAGTGGGTTTGAAGAGGTCAAGACTTTAACTAGTGATGTGCCCACTCTTTTGGATTAAAAAGACTTTTAATTATGATAGTTGCTCTTTGATTGATTGTATTTCTTTGTTGCAATTCATGATAAATTCACCCCATGCTTATGAACAAAATAAAGCTTTTACTACACATATTGTTGATGCTATGATGAAAGCTTTAGAAGAAAAGTTGGAATTAGAAGTTTCAATTCCTAGAAATTACATGATGAATGGGAACCTGCCATCAAAGTCAAGATTAAAAATTATGAGTGTTTTGCTTTATGTGACTTGGGTGCTAGTGTTTCTACAATTCTGAAATCTTTATGTGATGTGCTTGGTCTTACAGATATTGAAGAATGTTCTTTAAATTTGCACTTGGCGGATTCTACTATTAAAAAACCTATGGGAAGAATTAATGATGTTCTATTCTTGCAAATAGGAATTGCGTGCCCATAGATTTTACTGTTCTTGATATTGATTGCAATCAGTCTTGTCCAATTATTCTTGGTAGACCATTTTTACGTACTATTAGTGCCGTGATTGATATGAAAGAAGGCAACACTAAATTTCAATTCCCACTAAGGAAGGTTATGGAACACTTCCCTAGAACTAAAATTAAGCCACCATATGAATCAATCATTAGGGCATCATATGGATCTAGAAACAAAGATGACAACACTTAGATCTTTGCATTATGCCTAGCTAGGGGCGTAAAACGATAGCACTCGTTGGGAGGCAACCCAACTTGTATCTTTTTGCCTTTTGGTTTTCTTGTTGTTTTCAATAAAATACCCAATTATGCCTCTGGTTAGATGTGTTTTTGCGGTTTAAATTAGTGTTTGTGCCAAGCAAAGCCTTTGGGATGATTTGGGGGTTAGTTGATTTGATCTTGCTGAAAAACATAAACTTTTACGCTCAGGAAAAAAATTCCCATTTTTAACAGAAGAGTGCTTTTGAGTTGATTATTTTTGCAGAAGATTAATATACAAATTACCCACGTTGTCCTAATTTTTCAGAATTTTTGTGGTTTCAGAAGTATACGAAGTTCCCTGATTACTACAGACTGTTCTATTTTTGACAGATTCTGTATTCGTTGTATTATGTGCTTGTTTTGATGATTTCTATGGTTTCCTTTTAAGAGTTTTTGCCATGGAGAAGTTAGAATACAGTAGATATAATAAATAACAAAATATGAATGGGTTTGCAACAGTATTTAAAGTAGTGATTTGCTTTCTTATACTAATTAATAGATCTCACGAAGGTTTTGTTGAGTTTTGTGTGATTGAAGTTTTCAAGTTTTGGGTGAGATCATGATGGATGAAGGAATAAGGATTAGCAAAAGGCTAAGCTTGGGGATGCCTGAGGCACCCCAAGATAATATTTAAGAAGTATCATGCAACTAAGCTTGGGGATGCCCCCGAGTGGCATCCCCTCTTTTTTCGAACAACCATCAGTATTTTACTTGGAAATATATTTTTATTCGTCACATATTATGAGTTTTGCTTGGAGCGTCTTGTATGATATGAGTCTTTGCTTGTTTTGCTTTGTGTTTTAAGTCATCTATCCTTACTGGATACACCTAGTTAGGGAGCCAAAATTATTCTATGACTTGTTAGAATTGCTCTCTATGCTCCACTTAAATCTTTATGAGCTATGGAATTGCTCTAGTGCTTCACTTCTATATTTTTGAGCATGGTGTGTGATGACCCACAAGTGTAGGGGATCTATCGTAGTCTGTTCGGTAAGTAAGAGTGTCAAACCCAACGAGGAGCAGAAGGAAATGACAAGCGGTTTTCAGTAAGGTATTCTCTGCAAGTGATGACCCACAAGTGTAGGGGATCTATTGTAGTCCTTTCGATAAGTAAGAGTGTCGAACCCAACGAGGAGCAGAAGGAAATGATAAGCGGTTTTTAGTAAGGTTTTCCCTGCAAGCACTGAAATTGTAGGTGATAGATAGTTTTGTGATAAGATAAATAGTAATGAGCAACAAGTAAATAAAGTAAACAAAGTGCAGCAAGGTGGCCCAATCCTTTATGTAGCAAAGGATAAGCCTGGACAAATTCTAATAATGGTAAAGGAGATCCCAAGGACACATTGGGAATTATCATCAAGCTAGTTTTCATCTCGTTCATATGATTCGCGTTCGGTACTTTAATAATTTGATATGTGGGTGGACCGGTACTTGGGTACTGCCCTAACTTGGACAAGCATCCCACTTATGATTAACCCCTATGGCAAGCATCCACAACTACAAAAGAAGGTATTCAGGTAAACCTAACCACAACATTAAGCATATGGATCCATATCAGCCCCTAACGAAGCAACACATAAACTAGGGTTTAAGCTTCTGTCAATCTAGCAACCCATCATCTACTTATTACTTCCCCATGCCTTCCTCTAGGCCCAAATAATGGTGAAGTGTCATGTAGTCGACGTTCACATAACACCACTAGAGGAAAAGACAACATACATCCCATCAAAATATCGAACGAATACCAAATTCACATGACTACTAATAGCAAGACTTCACCCATGTCCTCAGGAACAAACGTAACTACTCACAAAGCATATTCATGTTCATAATCAGAGGGGTAATAATATGCATAAAGGATCTGAACATATGATCTTCCACCAAGTAAACCAAATAGCATCAACTACAAGGAGTAATCAACACTACTATCAACCCACAGGTACCAATTTGTGGTTTTGATACAAGATTGGATACAAGAGATGAACTAGGGTTTAGAGAGGAGATGGTGCTAGTGAAGATGTTGATGGAGATTGACCCCCTCCCAATGATAGGATCGTTGGTGATGACGTTGGTGATGATTTCCCCCTCCCGGAGGGAAGTGTCCCCGGCAGAACAGCCGCTAGAGCCCTAGATTGATTCCGCCAAGGTTCTGCCTCGTGGCGGCGGAGTTTCGTCCCGTAAGCTTGCCCACGATTTTTTCCAGGGTAAAAGTGATGATATAGCAGAAGATGGATGCCGGAGGCCCACCAGGGGGCCCAGGAGATAGGGGGTGCCCTATAGGGGGGACGCCCCCTGTATCCTGGACAGGGTGTGGGCCCCCTGGCCTATTTCTTTCGCTGATCAATTCTTATTAAATCCAAAAAGTTGTTTCGTGAAGTCTCAAGACTTTTGGAGCTATGCAGAATAGGTTTCCAACGTTTGCTCCTTTTCCAGCCAGAATTCTAGCTGCCAGCATTCCCCCTCTTCATGGCAAACCTTGTGAAATAAGAGAGAATAGCCATAAGTATTGAGATATAACATATAGTAACAGCCCATAATGCAATAAATATTGATATAAAAGCATGATGCAAAATGGACGTATCAGCAAGCACTGAAATTGTAGGTAACAGATAATTTTGTGATAAGATAATTTGTAAGGGGTAACAAGCAATGAAAGTAAATAAGGTGCAGCAAGGTGGCCCAATCATTTCTGTAGCAAAGAACAAGCCTGGATAAGTTCTTATAATGAGAAAAGCGCTCCCGGGGACACATGGGAATTATTCTCAAGCTAGTTTTCATCACGCTCATATGATTCACGTTCGTTACTTTGATAATTTGATATGTGGGTGGACCGGTGCTTGGGTGCTGCCTTTTCTTGGACAAGCATCCCACTTATGATTAACCCCTATTGCAAGCATCCGCAACTACAAAAGAAGTATTAAGGTAAACCTAACCATAGCATGAAACATATGGATCCAAATCAGCCCCTTACGAAGCAACTTATAAACTAGGGTTTAAGCTTCTGTCACTCTAGCAACCCATCATCTACTTGTTACTTCCCAATGCCTTTATCTAGGCCCAAATAATGGTGAAGTGTCATGTAGTTGACATTCACATAACACCACTAGAGGAGAGACAACATACATCTCATAAAAAATATCGAACGGGTACCAAATTCACATGACTACTAATGGCAAGACTTCACCCATGTCCTCAGGAACAAACGTAACTACTCACAAATCATATTCATGTTCATAATTAGAGGGGTATTAATATGCATTAAGATCTGAACATATGATCTTCCACCAAATAAACCAACTAGCATCAACTACAAGGAGTAATCAACACTACTAGCAACC
This sequence comes from Triticum dicoccoides, assembly GCF_002162155.2. Taxonomy (NCBI): domain Eukaryota; kingdom Viridiplantae; phylum Streptophyta; class Magnoliopsida; order Poales; family Poaceae; genus Triticum; species Triticum dicoccoides. The sequence continues at coordinate 527,667,649 of NC_041387.1, read as the reverse complement.
CACAAGTACCAATCTGAGGTTTTGGTACAAAGATTGGATACAAGAGATGAACTAGGGTTTGAGAGGAGATGGTGCTGGTGAAGATGTTGATGGAGATTGACCCCCTCCCGATGAGATGATCGTTGGTGATGATTTCCCCCTCCCGGAGGGAAGTTTCCCCGGCAAAACAGCTCCGCCGGAGCCCTAGATAGGTTCTGCCAAGGTTCCGCCTCGTGGCGGCGGAGTTTCGTCCCATAAGCTTGGTTCTGATTTTTTTTCAGGGTAAAAGACTTCATAGCGGAAGATGGGCACCGGAGGGCCACCGGGTAACCCACGAGGCAGGGGGCGCGCCCCCACCCTCGTGGCCAGGGTGTGGGCCCCCTCTGGTACTTCTTCCACTAAATAATAATCATTAGTTCCAAAAATGACTTTCGTGGAGTTTCAGGACTTTTGGAGCTGTGCAGAATAGGTTTCCAATATTTGCTCCTTTTCCAGCCCAGAATCCCAGCTGGTGGCATTCTCCCTCTTCATGTTAAACCTTGTAAAATAAGAGAGAATAGCCATAAGTATTGTGACATATCGTGTAATAACAACCCATAATGCAATAAATATCGATATAAAAGCATGATGCAAAATGGACGTATCAACTCCCCCAAGCTTAGACCTCGCTTGTCCTCAAGCGGAAGCCGATATCGAAAAATATGTCCACATGTTTAGAGATAGAGGTGTCGATAAAAATAAAATACGTACATGAGGGCATCACGATCATTCTTATAACATCAACATATATATATTTTGTCATATGATTTCTTATGCTCAAGTAACAATCTATTCACAATGTCAAGTATGGTTCAGAAATTTCATTGAGAACTAACAAACTATAATCTCAGTCATTGAAGCAATTGCAATTTATCAGAACATCAGAAAGAGTCAAGAATAGAGCTTTTCAGCAAGTCCACATACTCAACTATCATTTAGTCTTCCACAATTGCTAACACTCACGCAATACTTATGGTTATGGAGTTTTAATCGGACACACAGAAAGATAGGGGCTTATAGTGTTGCCTCCCAATGTTTACCTCAAGGATAATGTCAACAATAATAGTCCATGCTAACTTACATCCAATTGGATATATATATATATATATATATATATATATATATATATATATATATATATATATATATATATATATATATCAGGATCTTTCCAACACGAGGTGCTTGCCAAAGGATAAAATGTAAAAGGGAGAGGTGAAGATCACCTTGACTCTTGCATAATGTAAAAGACATAAAGTAAAAGATAGGCCCTTCGCAGAGGGAAGCAGAGGTTGTCATGTGTTTTTTTGGGTGGATGCACGAAATCTTAATGCAAAAGAACGTCACTTTATATTGCCACTTGTGATATGAACCTTTATTATGCAGTCCGTCGCTTTTATTACTTCCATATTACACGATCGTATAAAGCTTACTTTTTCCACGCTAATAAGTCATACATATTTAGAGAGCAATTTTTATTGCTTGCAACATGACAACTTACTTGAAGGATCTTACTCAATCCATAGGTAGGTATGGTGGACTCTCATGGCAAAACTGGGTTTAAGGATATTTGGAAGCACAAGTAGTATCTCTACTTGGTGCAAGGAATTTGGATAGCATGAGGGGGAAAGGCAAGCTCAGCATGTTGGACGATCCATGACAATATACTTTAACTGAGATGTGAGAAAACATAACCCATTACATTGTCTTCCTTGTCCAACATCAACTCTTTAGCATGTCATACTTTAATGAGTGCTCACAATCATAAAAGATGTCCAAGATAGTATATTTATATGTGAAAACCTCTCTTTCTTTATTACTTCCTATTAATTGCAATGATGACCAAAACTACGTTTGCCAACTCTCAACTACTTTTAGGCCTCATACTCTTTATGTGTGAAGTCATTACTATCCATAAGATCAATATGAACTCTTTTATTCTTTTTACTCTTTTGTGCACTTAAGATCATAGCAAGATAGCAAAGCCCTTGACTCAACACTAATCTTAATTATATATAGCTCACGAACTCGATTACATAGAGGGATCATAAAGCAAAACCCAAAACTAATTCATACCAAAACTTTATTCTACTAGATCAAGATATTACCAAAAGGATCGAACTAAGTAAAACAGTAAAGATAGGAGTGTGATGGTGATACAATACCGGGGCACCTCCCCCAAGCTTGGCAGTTGCCAAGGGGAGTGCCCATGCCCATGTGATTATGTCCTCGGAGGTGGTGATGATGGAGTTGTTGATGATGTAGATTTCTTCCTTAATTTGCACTTGAGAATGGAATTTTGCTCCCTTAGATCATCGATCTCCCACTCAAGGCTTAATATTCTTTTGCATAGTTCCTGTTTGTTTTCCTGCAAGAGACGAAAAGGGATAAACTTGATCTTGGGTTTCTTTGCCCTATCAGGGAGGCTTGACTTTTTAAACTCCACATGCATGTCTCTAGGTTGAGGTAACGGGACTTCATCTTCATCTGAGCTTGTCTCCTCCTTTCTCTTAGGCTCATAGTCTTCTTCTTCCTCAGTGGTCCAACCACAATGCTCAAAGGTAATCAACCACATAGCTTTCTCCCTCTGAATCCTAGGATGACATATTGCTCTAATCTGCGGCAGAAACAGCTCGAAACAAAGACAAAAGATGTTTGCGTGATACGGTGGTCAAAACCTTCGGGAGATTATATAATGAATTTTTACCGACCTAAAGAAGTATCGTGCATGAAAACGGAGTCCGGAGAGCACACGAGGTGCCCATGAGGCAAAGGGCGTGCCCAGTAGGGTAGGGCGCGCCCTCCACCCTCGTGGACGCCTCGTGTCCTTCCCGGACTACTTCTAATTTTCCTATTTTCTTAAATATTCCAAAACGGAGAAAAATTGCTATTAGAACTATTTTGGAGTCGGTTTACTTACCATACCACATACCTATTCCTTTTCGGTGTCAGAAACGTTCTGGAAAGTGTCCCTTATGTATTCCTCCAGGGTTACGGTGTCAATAATATTAGTTTCAACATTTATAGGATTACCTGAGATATAATGTTTGATTCTTTGACCGTTCGCCACCTTCGGATTTGTGCCTTCAAAGTTGTTGATTTTTATGGCACCGGAACAATAGACCTCCTCGATAACGTAAGGACCTTCCCATTTAGAGAGAAGTTTTCCTGCAAAAAATCTTAAACGAGAGTTGAATAGCAACACATAATCACCTACGTTAAACTCATGCTTTTGTATCCTTTTGTCATGCCATCTTTTAACTTTTTCTTTAAATAGTTTGGCATTCTCGTAGGCCTGGGTTCTCCATTCATCAAGTGAGCTAATGTCAAATAACCTCTTCTCACCGGCAAGTTTGAAATCATAATTGAGCTCTTTAATATCCCAATATGCCTTATGTTCCAGTTCGAGAGGTAAGTGACATGCTTTCCATAAACCATCTTATACGGAGACATACCCATAGGATTTTTATATGCAGTTCTATAAGCCCATAATGCATCATCAAGTTTCTTGGACCAATTCTTTCTAGATCTATTAACAGTCTTTTGCAAAGTTAATTTGAGCTCTCTATTACTCAACTCTACTTGACCACTAGACTGTGGGTGATATGGAGATGCAATTCTATGATTAACATCATACTTAGTAAGCATTTTACGGAAAGCACCATGAATAAAATGTGAACCACCATCAGTCATTAAGTATATAGGGACTCCAAACCTTGGAAAAATAACTTCTTTAAGCATCTTAATAGAGGTGTTATGATCAGCACTACTAGTTGGAATAGCTTCTACCCACTTAGTGACGTAATCAACAGCAACTAAAATATGTGTATATCCATTAGAGGCAGGAAAAGGTCCCATATAATCAAAGCCCCAAACATCAAATGGTTCAATAACAAGAGAATAATTCATAGGCATTTCTTGACGCCTACTAATATTACCTATTCTTTGACATTCATAGCAAGACAAGACAAACTTACGGGCATCTTTGAAGAGAGTAGGCCAATAAAAACCGGATTGCACTACCTTATGTGCAGTTCTATCTCCAGCGTGGTGTCCTCCATATGCCTCGGAGTGACACTTGCATAGGATCTGTTCCTGTTCATGCTCAGGTACACAACGTCTAATAATACCATCTACTCCTTCTTTATAAAGGTGTGGGTCATCCCAGAAGTAATGTCTTAAATCATAAAAGAACTCTTTCTTTTGCTGGTATGTGAAACTAGGTGGTATAAATTTAGAAACAATGTAATTAGCACAATCAGCGTACCATGGAGCAGTACGAGAAGCATTTATGACAGCTAATTGTTCATCAGGAAAGCTATAATCAATAGGTAGTGGGTCATCAAGAACATTCTCTAACCTAGACAAGTTGTCTGCAACGAGGTTCTCAGCTCCCTTTTTATCAATAATATGCAAATCAAATTCTTGGAGCAAGAGAACCCATCTAATAAGTCTAGGTTTAGCATCTTTCTTTTCCATAAGATATTTAATAGCAACATGATCAGTGTGAATAGTTACTTTAGAATCAACAATATAAGGTCTGAAATTATCACAAGCAAATACGATTGCTAAGAATTCTTTTTCAGTGGTAGCATAATTTCTTTGAGCAGTGTCTAGAGTTTTACTAGCATATTGAATAACATTTAATTTCTTATCAACTCTTTGCCCTAGAACAACACCTGCAGCATAATCGCTAGCATCACACATAATTTCAAAGGGTAAGTTCCAATCAGGTGGCTGAACAATAGGTGTAGAAATCAAAGCTTTCTTAAGTATTTCAAATGCTTCTACACAATCATCATCAAAGACAAAAGGAATATCTTTTTATAATAGATTAGTCAGAGGCCTAGAGATTTTAGAAAAGTCCTTAATGAACCTCCTATAAAATCCGGCATGACCAAGGAAACTTCTTATACCTTTAATGTCCTTGGGACACGTCATCTTTTCAATAGCATCAACTTTAGCTTTATCAACTTCAATACCTCTTTCAAAAATTTTATGCCCCAAGACAATGCCTTCATTAACCATAAAGTGGCATTTCTCCCAATTCAAAACAAGACTAGTATCTTCGCATCTCTGCAAAACTTGATCAAGGTTGCTCAAGCAATCATCAAAAGAGGATCCATAAACGGAGAAATCATCTATGAATACCTCAGAAATCTTTTCACAAAAGTCAGAGAATATAGCCATCATGCATCTTTGAAAGGTAGCAGGTGCATTACATAAACCAAAAGGCATACGTCTATAAGCAAAAGTACCGAAAGGGCAAGTAAAAGTAGTCTTTGCTTGATCGTCCGCTGACACAGGTATTTGAGAGAAACCAGAATAACCATCTAGAAAGCAGAAGTGTGTATGTTTGGATAGTCTTTCTAGCATTTGATCAATAAAAGGTAAAGGGTAATGATCTTTCTTAGTAGCTTTATTTAATTTCTAGAAATCAATTACCATCCTATAACCTATAATAATTCTTTGGGGGATCAATTCATCTTTATCATTAGGAACTATAGTAATACCTCCCTTCTTAGGGACACAATGGACGGGACTTACCCACTGACTATCAGCAACGGGATAAATTATACCTGCCTCGAGGAGCTTTAGTATTTCCTTTCTTACCACTTCTTTCATCTTGGGATTCAACCGTCGTTGATGGTCTCTAACTGGTTTGGCATCTTATTCCAAATTTATTTTGTGTTGTCATAGAGTGGGACTAATGCCCTTAAGATCATCAAGAGTATATCCAATAGCAGCACGGTGCTTCTTCAGAGTTTTCAATAATCTTTCCTCTTCCTGCTCTGAAAGGTTAGCACTAATAATAACAGGATATATCTTATTTTCATCAAGATAAGCATATTTAAGAGTATCAGGTAAAGGTTTAAGCTCAAACACGGGATCACCCTTGGGTGGAGGGGGATCCCCTAGGATTTCAACAGGCAAGTTGTGTTTCAGAATAGGACCCTGTTTAAAGAATGCTTCATCTATCTCCCTTCTTTCATTCATAAACATATCATTATCATGGTCTAGCAAATATTGTTCTAAAGGATCGGTAGGGGGCATGACAATAGAAGCAAGACCAATAATTTCATCCTTACTAGGCAATTCTTTATCATGGGGTTGTCTACGGAATTTAGCAAAGTTAAACTCATGTTTCATATCCCCCAAGCCAATTGTAACAACATCCTTTTCACAATCAATCTTAGCATTAACAGTATTCAAGAAGGGTCTACCAAATATAATGGGACAAAAGCTATCTTGTGGGGAACCAAGAACAAGAAAATCCACAGGATATTTAACTTTCCCACACAAGACTTCAACATCTCTAACAACCCCAAATGGTGAAATAGTATCACTATTGGCAAGCTTAATTGTAACATTAATATCTTCTAACTCAGCAGGTGCAATATCATGCATAATTTCTTCATATAAGGAAAAAGGTATTGCACTGGCACTAGCACCCATATCACATAAGCCATGATAACAATGATCTCCTATTTTAACAGAAATAACAGGCATGCCTACAACAGGTCTATGTATCTTAGCATCGGGTCTAGCAATATTAGCAACTTCATCACAGAAATAAATAACATGCCCATCAATATTATCGGCCAAGAGATCTTTAACCATAGCAATACTAGGTTCAACTTTAATTTGCTCAGGAGGTGTATATGTTCTAGTATTACTTTTACGAACCACAGTTGAAGCTTTAGCGTGATCCTTTATCCTAACAGGGAAAGGTGGTTTCTCAACATAAGTAGTAGGAACAATAGGATCATTATAACTAATAATCTTTTCTTCAACTGTAACAGGTGCAACTACTTTTACTTCAGTAGGAGGATTATATTTAAACCACTCCTCCTTGGGGAGATCAACATGAGTAGCAAATGATTCACAGAAATAAGCTACTATCTCAGAGTCAAGTCCATATTTAGTGCTAAATCCACGAAAAGCATCAGTATCCATAAAAGACTTAACACAATCAAACTTAGGTGTCATACCTGACTCCTTACCATCGTCGGAATCCCAATCTTCAGAGTTGCGTTTAATTCTTTCCAATAAATCCCACTTGAATTCAATAGTCTTCATCATATAAGAGCCAGCACAAGAAGTATCAAGCATGGTGCGATCATTGAGAGAAAGCCGAGCATATTTTTGAATAATCATTTCTCTTGAGATCTCATGATTGGGGCATGAATATAACATTGACTTAAGCCTCCCCCAAGCTTGAGCGATAGTTTCTCCTTTGCGAGGCCAAAAATTATATATATAATTACGATCACAATGAACAAGATGCATAGGATAAAACTTCTGGTGAAATTCCAATTTCAATCGTTTATAGTCCCAAGATCCCATATCATCACATAGCCTATACCATGTGAATGCATCTCCCTTAAAAGATAAATGGAAGACCTTCTTCTTAAAAACATCATAGGGCATACCTGCAAGCTTAAATAATCCATAAACTTCATCCACATAGATAAGGTGTAAATCGGGATGCAATGTTCCATCTCCTGCAAAGGGATTAGCTAGTAGTTTCTCTACCATACCCGAAGGAATTTCAAAGTAAACATTTTCAGTAGGTTCAGTAGGTTGAGGAGCAACTCTTTGCTCTACTGGTTGGGGTGAAGATACCCCGAACAAGCCCCTCAAAGGATTAGTTTCCATAGTAACAAGTGACAGTAAATTTCAGCACACTATATAAATGTTTCCTTACCAAGTTCCAATCACCAAAGGCGCTTCACTCCCCGGCAATGGCGCTAGAAAAGAGTCTTGATGACCCACAAGTGTAGGGGATCTATCGTAGTACTTTCGATAAGTAATAGTGTCGAACCCAATGAGGAGCAGAAGGAAATGACAAGCGGTTTTCAGTAAGGTATTCTCTACAAGCACTGAAATTGTAGGTAACAGATAATTTTGTGATAAGATAATTTGTAACGGGTAACAAGCAATGAAAGTAAATAAGGTGCAGCAAGGTGGCCCAATCCTTTTTGTAGCAAAGGACAAGCCTGAACAAGTTCTTATAATGAGAAAAGCGCTTCTGAGGACACATGGGAATTATCGTCAAGCTAGTTTTCATCACGCTCATATGATTCACGTTCGTTACTTTGATAATTTGATATGTGGGTGGACCGGTGCTTAGGTGCTGCCTTTTCTTGGACAAGCATCCCACTTATGATTAATCCCTATTGCAAGCATCCTCAACTACAAAAGAAGTATTAAGGTAAACCTAACCATAGCATGAAAGATATGGATCCAAATCAGCCCCTTACGGAGCAACTTATAAACTAGGGTTTAAGCTTCTGTCACTCTAGCAACCCATCATCTAATTGTTACTTCCCAATGCCTTCCTCTAGGCCCAAATAATGGTGAAGTGTCATGTAGTCGACATTCAAATAACACCACTAGAGGAAAAGACAACATACATCCCATCAAAATATCGAACGAATACCAAATTCACATGACTACTAATAGCAAGACTTCACCCATGTCCTCAGGAACAAACGTAACTACTCACAAAGCATATTCATGTTCATAATCAGAGGGGTAATAATATGCATAAAGGATCTGAACATATGATCTTCCACCAAGTAAACCAAATAGCATCAACTACAAGGAGTAATCAACACTACTATCAACCCACAGGTACCAATTTGTGGTTTTGATACAAGATTGGATACAAGAGATGAACTAGGGTTTAGAGAGGAGATGGTGCTAGTGAAGATGTTGATGGAGATTGACTCCCTCCCGATGAGAGGATCGTTGGTTATGACGATGGTGATGATTTCCCCCTCCCGGAGGGAAGTTTCCCCGGCAGAACAGCTCCATCGGAGCCCTAGATTGGTTCCGCCTTGTGGCGGCGGAGTTTCGTCCCGTAAACTTGCTTCTGATTTTTTTCAGGGTAAAAGATTTCATATAGCGGAAGGTGGGCACCGGAGGGCCACCAGGGAACCCACAAGGCAGAGGGCGCGCTCTGTAAGGGTGGGCACGCCCCCCACCATCGTGGCCAGGGTGTGGGCCCCCTCTGGTACTTCTTCCGCTGAATCATTATCATTAATTCCAAAAATGACTTTCGTGGAGTTTCAGGACTTTTGGAGCTCTGCAGAATAGGTTTGAATATTTGCTCCTTTTCCAGCCCAGGATCCCAGCTGCCGGCATTCTCCCTCTTCATATTAAACCTTGTAAAATAAGACAGAATAGCCATAAGTATTGTGACATATCGTGTAATAACAACCCATAATGCAATAAATATCGATATAAAAGCATGATGCAAAATGGACGTATCAGTGTGCTTTACTATTTTTGAAGAAATGGTCTCATGCTTCACTTAGATTTATTTCAGAGTTAGTAAATTTTTTAAGAAATTCTCTCTTGCTTCGCTTAAATTATTTTGAGAGAAGAAATTTTCATGCTCATGTTCTTCACTTAAATTTGTTTGAGCTATCAAAAGCAACACATGAAATTAGTCCCAAAGTGATAGATATCCAAGAGGGATATAATAAATCTTTCATGAAAGATCATTGGACAAAATAAACTTGATTCTCTGTAATAGTTTTGAGATATGATGATAGTGATATGTGAGTCATGTTGATGAGTAATTATGATTTAGTAAGAATATTGGTGTTAAGATTTGTGATCCCCTATGCAAGCATGGTAGTTAATGGTTATGTAATGAGATTACATCCTACTTGTGGTGCATTATTCGGTGTTAGTTATGCTTAATGCTCGCTTATGAGATTTTTTGTTTCTTAGTTGGATGCTTCCCAATCTTTTGCTAGCCTTCATTTGCACTAAGTATGATCACTACTTGTGCATCCAAAATCCTTTAAACCAGTTTTGCCACATGAGTCCACTATACCTACCTATATGCGGTATACTTATGCCGTTCTAAGCAAATTTGTATGTGCCATCTCTAAATTTCAAAATAAATTTCTCTTTTGTGTGCTTGTACCGCTCATGAAATGGTAGGTGGTAGCTGACATATTTCCATGCTAGATATGTTATTCTCAAAATGAGTGTTTATTCACTTGTCATTGCATGAGAGTATGGCAAAGGTATTAGGAATGCCCTATCCCGAAATGAAAAATGAATTTACTTTATGTTGTCAAATAATAAATTCCTTGGAAAGTGTTGGTATGGAGGGCACCCATGGATATAGTTAGCCATGGAAAGTGAAAGTATGGTGGAAAAAGGAATAAACTATATTTTCTATTTGGGAACCGCCTATGATATATCTAGCATGGAAAGTATTGGGAACTATTCGGTCGTTTTCGTTGACAGGAAAATCATGCCACCCAAAATGTTTTATCTCTATGTTTTTCGCTTTGAGCTCTGGCACCTCTACAAATCCCTACTTCCCTCCGCGAAGGGCCTATCATTTTTATTTGAGTCTCCATCTTCTCTTAGAAAGCACCAACTAAGGGGCACTATGATCGTACTTGAGCATTGGGTGTAGCTATATGTGAGTGTGTTTCATGGAATGGATCAATGATTGAGCATAATGGGCTAGGGATAACTTGCTTTAGTGTTGATATTTTGAAAGACATGGTTGCTTGTTGATATGCTTGAGTATTAAAGTCTTCATGTCAAAACTAGACTATTGCTTTGAACCATATAAAAGTCCAAATGTCCATGCTACAAAGAAAAGAATATGTGATAAACATGTTAGGTAGCATTCCACATCAAAAATTCTGTTTTTATCATTTACCTACTCGAGGACGAGCAGGAATTAATCTTGGGGATGCTGATACGTCTCCAACGTATCTATAATTTTTGATTGTCCCATGCTGTTATATTATCATTCTTGGATGTTTTACAATCATTTTATAGCAACTATATATCATTTTTTGGGACTAACCTGTTGACATAGTGCCAAGTGCAAGTTGTTGTTTTCTGCTTGTTTTTTACATCGCAGCAAATCAATATCAAATGGAGTCCAAACACAGTGAAACTTTTTGTGGATTTTTTTGGACCAGAAGACATCTAGTGGGCCAAAGAAGTACCGAAGTGGGGGCCCAAGGTGAGCACAAGACACCTGGGCGCGCCTGGAGGCCCAGGCGCGCCCAGGTGGATTGTGCCCTCCTCAGTGACCTCCGGCACCGCCTCTTTGCTCTATAAATACCCCAATATTCCAGAAACCCTAGGGAAGTCGATGAAAATCAATTCCAGCTGCCACAAGTTCCAGAACCACCAGATCCAATCTAAACACCATCACAGAGGGGTTCATCATCCTCATTGGTGCCTCTCCGATGATGCGTGAGTAGTTCATTGTAGACCTACGGGTCCGTAGTTAGTAGCTAGATGGCTTCCTCTCTCTCCCTCTTTTGATTCTCAATACAATGGTCTCTTGGAGATCTATTTGATGCAACTCTTTTTGCGGTGTGTTTGTTGGGATCCGATGAACTTTGAGTTTATGATCAGATCTATGTTTTTATCCATGAAAGTTATTTGAGTCTCTTTGATCTCTTATATGCATGATTACTTATATCCTCGTATTTCTTCTTCGAATCTTTGGTTTAGTTAGGCCAACTAGATCAATTTTTCTTGCCATGGGAAGAGGTGCTTTGTGATGGGTTTGATCTTACGGTGCTTGATCCCAGTGACAGAAGGGGAACCGACACGTATGTATCGTTGCCATTAAGGATAACAAGATGGGGTCTATATCTACATAAATAGATCTTGTCTACATCATGTCATTATTCTTATTGCATTACTCCGTTTCTCCATGTACTTAATACACTAGATGCATGCTGGATAGCGGTCGATGTGTTGAGTAATAGTAGTAGATGCAGGCAGGAGTCGGTCTACTAATCTTGGACGTGATGCCTATATAATGATCGTTGCCTGGATATCGTCATGATTATTTAAAGTTCTATCAATTGCCCAACAGTAATTTGTTTACCCACCGTATGCTATTTTTCTCGAGAGAAGCCACTAGTGAAATCTATGGCCCCCGAGTCTCTTCTTATCATATTTGCCTTCGAGATCTATTTTTATTTGTTATTATTTTCAGCTCTATTAATCCAAAAATACAAAAATACCTTGCTGCAATTTTTAGTAATTTATTTTATCTCGCGTTCCCGCGAGATCTATTTATACAATCTACTACAATTTTATCTATCTTTTTACCAGTGAGGGATTGACAACCCCTCTCTTACGTCGGGTTGCAAGTATTTGTTCTTTGTGTGCAGGAGCTCTTTACGTGGTGTTGCGTGGTTCTCCTACTGGTTCGATAACCTTGGTCTCATCACCGAGGGAAATACCTACCGTTGCTGTGCTGCATCATCCCTTCCTCTTTGGGGAAATACTGATGTAGTTCAAGCAAACTTAAGTTATCTCCTAGTTAATCGGACAATTCAGTCTGAGAAACAGAGAGCATGTACCAAGGCTACTTACCAGCCTCCAGTCAAAAATTCCTGAAGGCCCGGAGAAGCTGGGATCCTACTCAAAGACCTTGCAGTGCTTGTGATTGTATTCCGCGAAACAACACGTCCGGTACGTGTGAACGATCATCAATCATTCGCCATCGTCTGATCGAGCCAGGAACCACCTGCAACTGCCATGCCGCTTTTCTTTGGAAGGTTCTGGGATTAGGAAGGGTGGGGACACCAGGCGGCCTACAACATCATATCAATTTGGAGTCAAATAAAAAAGGGCTCATACTGTAGTCCATCTTAAGAACATCATGTTGTGAGCATGAATATTTTTTCAGTAAATGTTGACAGTAATATAAGCAAGCCATCATGATATCATAGAAAAGTAACATACTGTTGTAACAACCGTTTGTAGTGATGACTGGAGTAGGCCAGCAATACGTCCAGCCATAGGAGTCCACGGCGTAAATGAAGCCCTTGTGTTCAGTGGCATAAAAAAACCATGGAGGATGTATGATCCTGCGATGGATGTGCAGATTTATCCACTTACCATAGTGACCTGGCAGATAGGCGAGACCACAGTTGAAGAACGCAATTAGCCTGAAGTCTTTATAATTCACAAATCTTGTGGGCACTTGGCAGATTACAACCTTGAGCAAATCAAACTTGGTATTATGTAGTCTATTGTAAGACTCCGAGTATTCTAGGCCGCGGTGCCAAAGCAGTGCAATGTTAATCGAAGGAAGGGGGGGGGGGTCAATCGCCTGGTGTAGACCTCCACGAGCATCCAGCTACCGCGACCATCGACGAGCACCATCCAAGACGTGTTCATGCCGACCCAGTACATACCGTTAATGTAGTTGTGGGTGATGGGGATCGGATCGCAGTTGAGGGGGTTGATGCTCGCCACCCTATGATTGTTATGCTACGTGACACACCGTTTCTGAAGATCGGGCGACATCAGCAAGCAAGGAGCTGGCTTAAAAAGCTCTGGCCTAAGGGCTTTGAGTAAACAGTACAGCGTCAACGAGCACGCGGCGAGCGCATGGTACTGAGATTATCCACACGCGGAACAATGTGCTTGATTACCTCTGTGGGGAGCGAATTCCAGCCACTCTTTCAGCGGACGTTGCTCAGTTCTGCCATTGTTAATGCTTGGGTTTCGAAAGAGGGGGGAGGTGCCTTAGCGGGGATGGTAGATTGGACAATTATGTGCGGACGAAGATGGAGAAGCGAATATGTGTTGCGGGAAGTAGACAGGTGATGATGACAACAGTACGCCGCTTGACTTATGAGACACATGCCAGCAGCGTAGGGTCATATTGATGCCAGACAACTTGCTTGAGTGATCACAGTATTAGTATTCCCTACAGTACCTACTACTATGCCCTAGTTTTCATATAGTTTGATGTTTTGATAGTACTATTTGTGTTGGCGGATTCATAGGTGATCTTGCCTGCGTCATGAAAGGGTCAGTACATGCCTTCATCCACATGATCGTGCAGTGTGCTTTGAGATGTTGTGCTACTTGTATTCATTCTGTTTTAAATAAGTGTTGAATTGAAGCTATTGAATTGCTGTCTTTTCCCATTAAGTGAACAAAAATGGGACCAACCCGGACATGATGCTTGTTGCTTTGTTACAACAAACTCTGCATCACCGCCTTTATAAGTAGATGGAAGCACATGGTGTTGTTGTGCCCACTCTCCCCTGGAACTGTTTATGCTTTTTGTTAATCTAATGCCGCTGTTAAAATTAAGAAATGCCATTCTCAGAATTAATTAGCGAATCTTAGTTCAAAACTACAACACTTGTTAGGGATCGGCGAGAGTACCATTTCTGTTAGGGATCGGTCAGAGTACATGTTTAAGAAATGTATTGTTGAGATAATGTCTCCGTTATTATATATCAGTTACAGTATTTTACAAATGGTACTATCCTGCTTTGTAGTTCTTTCTACATGTTTAACCAAGGTATTGTTAAGATAATGTCTCTATTAATATGAATCAGTCGCATTGTTTTAGGAATGGTACTTTTCTGCTTTATCGTTTTTATTCATGTTGAAACAAGGCATTGTTAAGATAATGTCTCAGTTAATATGAATGAATCACACTGTTTGAGAATTGCTACTCTCCTGCTTTGTTTCCCATTAAGATAAGGTAGATGTTTTTTCTTCTGGGAGTATAAGTCATCAATCGTTATTTCTCAGTAATTGTTTCCTTTATACCAATTGTTGCATACGGGGATATCAAAACTTCTGCTCGGTTCTATTTCGACTTTGATTTTAGTTGAACTGCACAAAAGGAGCCAATGTGTTTAAGGCAAGCTGTTGCATTATTGGGCCCAGTTGGTCTTTCCACTTTACAGAAAGAAGAAGTCACTGTTTGCGCTACATTACACAAGGAATGATCGAGAAGCTTTACTGAGTATTAGTAGACGCTGGTGACATGACTACTCTGCTGAGAGCATTGGCAACTTAGCAACACGTGGAGTGTAAAATTCACTCCACAAGGAAAGGTAGGACCAAGTCAGTTGCCGACGCAGCTGTAAAAAACAATGTCAGTATTGGCCTTCTTTCACATGATTGTGCTTTGTTATGTTGTGCTACTTATATTGTTGTATTGTTTTGATTACATGTTTAATTCAAGCTATTGTATTGCTATCTTTTCCTGTTAAGATAATGAAGATGATTATAGTTGTAAGCGTATGTTTAATCAACTAGTACCACTATTATATTCATCACGCTTTTTCTGTATTGATGCAGACAGGGATGCTCAGCTTGATTTTAGTGGAACTGCACAAAATGTTCATATGGTTCGTGTCCTCCATAATACTTCATCATGCACAATATATCAAATGGTTCTCTAATCATTCATCGTCGCCTTGAGCCACCGGACTTGTGGTTCAAAGGAACACCGGGCAAATAAGTGCCCAAAGAAGTACAAGAAGCCAGGACAGGACTCCAAGTCTGTCAATATCACTCTAAGCAACAATGATGGGGCATCTGGGTATGGTAATCTGTTTAACATCCTTTCAGTTTGCCAGTCCACCGATTGGTGGGTTGACACTAGGGCCAATATTCATGTGTGTGCTGAGTGTCTTTGTTTTCTTGCAGCATATAAATATGAAATCCACCATGCTACACAAGACATTGTTTGATTTCAGTTGAACTACACAAAAAGATATGTTGGTTAATCCGTCTCCATGTGCCATTTCAATGTGCTAACTGATGACAAACCGTGCCCATTCCACTATCATAAGCATTACATATTTTGAGTGGGAAAAGCTTGTCAAAGTTTAATCATTGATGTTAGCAAGAAGACATTAGTTTAATATATTGGAATTGGAGAACCTTGTCAAATTTTGCTCATTGATGTTAGCCATAAGACATGTATTTGATATTTTTGAGTGGAACGCCCTTTGCTGTGAGCAGCGTTGATCATTTTTTCCTATTCATGTGTTCAGTTCAGAAGTAAATATTTACTCTGCTGAGATGCATAGTCACATGAATGTTGACTTATGTAAGGTATTTTAAGAGTTTGTTCTGAATGTTGTCTATGTAATGCCAGACCTTGTGAGTTTGATTGCAAAATTGAGCTTGGAATGCCGTGGCATGCGACATCACGAGCTGTTCACCGTGCCTCCTGAGAATAATGCTTCATATTGTTTTGCATGTTGATCTAATGCCAATGATTTGCATGTTAAGAAGATCATCCTCTTCTGTTGTTTCTGTGCTTAAGAAGTTCATCCTCTTATGTTTCATTCATAGCCTATATGACAACTTGGGTAGGTTAGAGGTGAAACCGTATGATCTCCCGACCAACTAATCATCTTAGGCCGTGATTGGATCGTCGTTTTCCAACCAAAACCGCTTGTAAAACTGACGCTTGTAAATAAAAGCAGATGGTCTTGGGCAAAGCGCATGGTTGGTCGATTTTGACTAGTAAAATATACACTGATCTCTCAAATTACACGCGTAACTCGTCGGTTTTTGTTACAGACCTCGGGCCATCGGTTTCATTACGCCTATATTTTATGCGTTGTTTCTGGTTACGATTAAATTACATTTGTATCTTAATACAGGTGTGAAACAATCCAGAGCTCCCAAGCACGGCCTTACCGTTTTATGCCGGCTCAGTCTCTCGAAGGTGCTCATAGGTGTCCGATGATCCTGGCTTCCCGAATGAGCAGCGGGCGTAGTATTAGACCATCCGTAGGGCCCGCGAGGCCCTCTCCGGCATCCTTCGAGTTGTTTCTCTCGCCATGGCATCGAGCATTATCAACATGGTCAACGAACATGAGGAATCAGGAGATGACTTTACTTGGAGAGGATGACAGTAAGGATCCACCAGGGCCATAGCCTTACGTACGCAAGTTCCTCCTTATTATATATAACTATATTTTTTTTGCTTCCTCCTGGTTTCATGACATCACGGTCCCACACCATCGTCAACCTATATAGTCAATAAACGAGAGAATGGCACAAGGAGTGGCCGACAGCTGGAAACCAGCAGCTCTAGCAGTATTTGTGTTTTTGAGGTGTGAGCAGAGTTTTTCTTGAGCGATGTTTTTGTTGTTGTTCAGAGGAGCAGGGTATCAACTGGGCGGGCTGTGGCCTGTCTGGCCCGGGCTATTATTTTATGTCGACCAACTATCCAGCCCAGATATTAATATTTAAATGTGAAAATGGCTAGCCCAGCTATTCTTTTCTGGTGGAATACCCAACCCAGGTCAACTTGTTATTCTCCGGGACGCATTAGACTTGCCAAGAAAATGGGCTTTAAGAAATAATAAATGGGCAGTAATTAAAAAAGTTGGCTGTAAATATAAAAAACGCATCGATCAGGTACATTTTTTATTCTTCTAAAAAAGGTAAGTTTTTAATTTCATTACTTGTTGTGCGCGCAAAATTTCGTTGGATTTTTACCTAATACAAATTTATTTTGAAATTATATTTAACCTGACTCTAAATTTTTGGTTAAAAAATATTTCGGATCCCATCAAAATGTTAGAAATTTTGTTGATCTTTTTTGAGCGGTCGGCTGAATTTATTAAGAAAGTCCTGGCAAGGAAATGAGCTGTAATTTTAAGAAACAGTAAATGGGTTGCGTAAATTCCATTAGAATTAAAAAATGTGCTGTACATTATATCAAATCACAAATGGGCTATATGTTCTCTGTCACAGATGTGATGGTCACTTGTGGGCCTATTAAGTTGACGCGTACGCAAGGCTTTGTCAACTTATAGTCAACACACAATTCTATTAGCAGTGGCCGTAGGATGTCCATCTAACGGTTGTGGTGCTTCTTCAATCTTGGATATTCATGGTTCAGCCGCCCAAACCACCGCCGGCGGTACTGCCTGCTACCGCCTCCCATGGCCAGCTATGCTAACGCGTAGGCCTCACCGGCCCATCCTACTCCCATCGCCGTCCAAGCCATTCCTCTACTTAGCAACACCTCATGTTATTCTCCGGTGACGACAGCCTCACACCGCAGCCGAACCAGTGAACCCTCTTACTCCCTTCCGCATGGGCATCCACTGTTGTGTCTTCACCGGCTCCGGGTCGTTCCCTTCCTAGGCCTCTCCATCATCCACCGCGTTGGTTCTCTTGGCACGGCGTGGTCAACTTTGTCAACAAAAGACAACCATTGGGAGAGGCATGAACGTGGAGTGGCTGACAGTAGGGACTCGCATGGCCCATGGCCGCACGCGAGCAAGTCCCTCCTTATTATGCGAAAACAAATGATTTCTCCCCCTGACAGGTTTGAGCCACTAGCTACATCTTCGCACGCAGGGAAGTGTTTCCTTTATTACGTGGAAAAAAGTTACCTCTCCCTGACAGCTGGGACCCACCGCCTTTATTATGATCCATTTAACAAAATTATAGATTGTACCAAAGATGCTAAATTGTTTTCTTTTTATTCTAACTCGAAAAGAAGAAATTAAAAAACCCAGAAAACATCTTCGCACGCAAGGAAGTGCCACCTTATTACGAGCCAAAAAATGATTCCCCCTGCTAGCTGGGACCCACCAGATTTGTAGGCTGACTGTGGGCCAACTAACTTGATGCGTACGGGCTTTGTCAACTTAGTCAAAATGATTCCATCTGCACTGACCGTTGGATGTTAAATCAACGGCCATGCTGTGTCTTCAACCTTTGGTCTTCTTGCTCCAGCCGCCCAAACCAGGCCTGTCGTACCGCCTGCTCCAGCCTCCCATGCCCGGCTATGCTATCGCGCAGGCCTCACGGACCGACCATACTACGACTGGCCAGACCTTCCGTCTACTCACCCACACCCCCTGTTATTCTCCGGCGATGGCGGATTTACGCCGCAGCCGAACCAGTGAACCCTCGTACTCCCCTCCACATGGGCATCCACCCGCCTTGTCTTCTCTAGATCCTCGTCGTTCCCTTCCTAGGCATCACCGTCGTCCACCGCCTTGATGCTCTTGGCGCCTCGTGGTCAACGAGGTCAACGAACGACAACCATCAAAAGTGGACTTTAGGCTGTGAGGCTGACAGCTGGACCCACCAGCTACATATTCGAAACCAAGGAAGTGCCTCTTTATTACTCACAAAATAAGAATGATTACTCCCCTAATAGTCGGGACCCACCAGCTATATCTTCGCACGCAAGGAAGTGCATCCTTATCCTCCTTGACAACTGGGACCCACCCGGTCGAAGCGTACATAGCGTTGTCGTGAACCTGTACGTACATATTGCTTGATCGGTCTCTCTGCAACAATGAACCGAGGCCGAGCAAGCAGCAACACATGTAGTAGTAGACGACATCGAGTTGGTGGCGGAGGAAGACTCGACATGGCCACGACATAGCAGTTCAGGCAGTCTCTTCTAAACTGTGTACATGTACATACAGCCAGATGCCAAAAAATACGGCTATGTGCGTACATATGGGTGGTGTTGGGGATATAACTACTGGGCATAAACCGCCCAGGAGGGGCCGAGTTATGCTCATCTGTATTGAAGCCCATGAAGACACGGAGTATGGCGCTTTACTATTAAAGCTCAGAGGCCTGGAGCCCAAGGGCATATTAAGGCCCATAGACATAAACCGGCATGAGTTATGTAACTTGAGTTGTAAGTTAGGGAAAGGTAGAAACCGAGCCGGACACATGTATGAGCTAGCCTTGGTATTTTGTAAACCGCTGGGCGTCAACCTGTGTATATAAAGGTGCGACTCGGCGGTGGTTCAGGGACAAGAAACAATAACTCGAGAGATAGGTAAAGCGGATTCGCTCCCTGCTCATCGAAACCCCATCAATTCCACCACAACTGGATCATAGGCTTTTACCTTCACCTCAAGGGGCCGAACCAGTATAAACTCCCCGTGTCCTTTGTCCGATTTAACCCCTTTAAGTTAATCTCGTTGCGATGGCTCCACGACTAAGTCCTCTCACTAGGACATCTGACGTGTTAATTCCACGACAGTTGGTGCCCATAGTGGAGCTATCGCACGGTGGTTTCGAGTTCTTAAAGGGCAACTTTGAAGGAGTCAAGGGATACGCGGTTGGCCGGATGACCAAGAGTCGTCGCGGCAAACTCTACATCGATGACGCAGGCTGGGGCCCCGAGGCCGGCTCAATCGAGTATGGGTACCGGGTCCCCTTTGGAGGAATTAACGTCTTCATCGGCAAGATCGGCGAACCGGGCCCTGAGCCGGACATCTGCACCGACCTCGTCGAGACGGCTCAGTGTGCGACCCCTGCCCGGGTTCAGCCTGCCATGAAGCGTGCGTTCGTGGGATTCATCCATGGTGTGGAATCTGAACCGGTGTCCGATGGTGAGATGGCCGTTTACTCAGATGGCGAATCATCCACCGGCGAGACTGAGTCACTGTACCAACTACAAGATGGCCAGTTCGGGGCTGTTCCGTTGGCGACAGTATTCCAGACCCCCTTGAACCGCCAAACCGGGTTGCGATCTTCATGGCCGGTACACAACCCACATTGCAATCTTCAACTACAGAAGTGATGACGTCCGGATCGGCGGCTGGGGCAGGAGGCCCCGCGCGTCGGCCGGCCCAAGTTCTGTCCGGTTTATTGGACGCCTGGACGACATTGTTGACCATAGCGGTTACCTCGGAGACTCAGGATCGGCATAATGCGGAGGTCACAAAACTGCGGGATCAGATAACTCAGGCCAAGGAGGACTTGGCGGCTGAGGAAACCAGGATGGATAATGAACGGGCCGCTTTAGATGCCCAGTCACAGCGGATTCAGGCGGAGAATTACCGGCTCATGCCGGATCAGAACGCTTCGAATGAGGTGTTGAGGAGGAGGCACCGGTCTCGTCTGCCGCCGGTTTATGAAGCAATGAATCTCTTCAACACGCCAGGAGATGGACCCAGTAATCCGGCAGCAGTAAACCGGACTGAGGCACCTGGGACAGGAGCGCCGGATCAGCCACGGGCGATGGGCCCGCCTCGACGAACAGATAACCCGCCGCAATACATGCCGACCCCGCCGGGTCACTTCTCCACCCCTTTGGATAATATGATTGCTGTGGTGTCCCGATTGGCAGCTATTCCAATGGAGGGCGAGTCTCCAGCGGCAGTTGAGACGCAGCGGGCCAGGGATCTCCTTCAAACCGCCATGGAACAGCAGCAGGCTTATTCATATAGCCGAGATAGAATCCATTCAACCCCTCACCCGAGCAAGAGTTACAGTAGGCACATTGATGAACCGGCTGTGTCAAGCAGTGCGCGGAACCGTGACGCCCCTTGTAACGCCCTCGATGCGGCTATATCTCCCACGTGTCGAAGCACGACTTAGAGGCATAACCGCATTGAAAGCAATGTCGCAAGTGAGGTAATCTTCACACAACCCATGTAATACATAAGGGAAAGAGATACATAGTTGGCTTACAATCGCCACTTCACACAATTACATGAATAAAGCATTACATCATCCAGATACAATCAAGGTCCGACTACGGAACCAAAATAAAAGAAGAACCCCAAATGCGACAAAGGTCCCCGATCGACCCCAACTGGGCTCCACTACTGATCAACTAGAACGAAACAACACAAAGGGCAAGATCTTCATCGAGCTCCTCCTTGAGCTTGGTTGCGTCATCTGCACGGTATCATAGGCACCTGCAAACTGGTTTTGGAAGTATCTGTGAGCCACGGGGACTCAGCAATCTCGCACCCGCGAGATCAAGACTATTTAAGCTTATAGGAAGGATGGAGTAATGAGGTGGAGCTGCAACAAGCGACTAGCATATATGGTGGCTAACATACGCAAATGAGAGCGAGAAGAGAAGGCAAAGCATGGTCGATAAAAGTATGATCAAGAAGTGATCCTATAGCAACCTACGTCAAGCATAACTCCAACACCGTGTTCACTTCCCGGACTCCGCCGAGAAGAGACCATCACGGTTACACACGCGGTTGATGTATTTTAAATAAGGTCAACTTCGGGTTTTCTACAACCGGACGTTAACAAATTCCCATCTGCCACATAACCGCGGGCACGGCTTTCGAAAGATAATACCCTGCAGGGGTGTCCCAACTTAGCCCATCACAAGCTCTCACGGTCAACGAAGGAATAGACCTCCACCCGAGACGTTCCGATCAAACTCGGTATCCCGGTACAACAAGACATTTCGACAGGGTAAAACTAAACCAGCAACACCGCCCGAATGTGCCGACAAATCCCGATAGGAGCTGCACATATCTCTTTCTCAGGGCACACTCAGATGAGCAATCCGTACAACTAAAACCAAACCTCGAGTTTCCCCGAGGGGGCGCTGCACAGGGCTCTAGTTCGGACCAACACTCAGAGGAGCACTGGCCCGGGGGGGTTAGAATAAAGATGACCCTTGAGTCTGCAGAACCCAAGGGAAGGTGGTAGGTTGTTAGTGCAAATGGTAAAACCAATGTTGGGCATTGCTGGAAGAGCTTTACTTAAGGCGAACTGTCAAGGGGTTCCCATTATAGCCCAACCGTGTAAGGAACGCAAAATCCGGGAACATAACACCGATATGACGGAAACTAGGGCGGCAAGAGTGGAACAAAACACCAGGCATAAGGCCGAGCCTTCCACCCTTTACCAAGTATA
The DNA here is from genome assembly GCF_002162155.2 of Triticum dicoccoides. Lineage (NCBI taxonomy): Eukaryota > Viridiplantae > Streptophyta > Magnoliopsida > Poales > Poaceae > Triticum > Triticum dicoccoides. Next base: position 527,645,179 of record NC_041387.1, on the reverse strand, counting down.
TAGATGCATTAATTAAGTAAGATATATTGTGATATCCCAACAAGTAAACATGGTCCAACAAGGAACAACATCTCCATGTTCCAACAAGGAGCAAACTTCAATCTTCACCTGCAACTAACAACGCTATAAGAGGGGCTGAGCAAAGCGGTAACATAGCCAATCAACGGTTTGCTAGGACATGGTGGGTTAGAGGTTGACATGGCAATTTGGGAGGCTGACAAGCAAATGGTAGGCATCGTAGCATTGGCATGGCAAAAGAGCGAGCAAACTAGCATAGCAAAGATAGTAGTGATTTCGAGGGTATGATCATCTTGCCTGAAATCCCGCAAGGAAGAAGAACGAGTCCAAGAAGAAGACAAACGGTCGTAGACGAACGAATCCTCACAACTCTGGAACGAAACCGAAGCTAACGAGAGAAGCAACCCGGAAAGAAACAAACAACATAGTAAACACACAAGCATAAACAAGTCATGATGCACAAACAAGTATGATGCATGTCCGGTTTAATGAGGCATGGCATGGCAAAAGAGCAACAAACAATACTACAAGTTAAGTGGAGCTCAATATGCAACGAGTTGCATATTGACGAAACACCACGATAAGTTATTTAGTTTGATCCCGTTTATGTACCCAACAATATTAAATGTTGTTAAGCATGGCAAGAGGGTGAAGCACAACAAAATTACCTATCTAGGCAAGTTTAAATGAGGCCGGAAGCAACGAACAAGAATTCCGGAAACTCCTCATGAGCATAAATTAGGTTTGGTACTGTTCTGCCCTAAACACAATTTTAGAGTTGTTTAAAATGCAAATAAAGGTCACCATGATAAACTAGGCAAAATTCTACCCCATTTACATATAAAGTTTATTTAAATCGGAGCTACGGTTATTTAGTTATGAATTAAATCATTTTAACATGGCATAGGAGCAAATTAATGCAAACAACATTTTTAACATTTTAAACATAGATGAAAGTGGCATATTATTAATATACACAAATTTCTGAGCACTTTTCATATACAAAGTTTTTACAAAGGATGCACCGTTGATTAGTTATAAAATGCATGAAGCTAGGGGGTTATTCTGCAAAACTGCAAACTCTGGGAAATAGACAAATACGCAGCAGGAAAAAAAAACAACACTGGGCCAAATCTGGCTGGAGCAGGCCCAACAGAAAGGAAAAAAAAGGAGGCGCTGGGGCCTCACCCATGGGCCAAGCCCAGGTCGGTGGAGGAGGCGGTGAGATCCAGCGGCTGGGCTTTAGAGCCGCGGCAGGGCGACGGGTCAACGGCGCGGGACGAGCGAAGCCTCTCTGCTCGATGCAGAGAGAGCAGAGGCCGGCGGCGCTCGATCTGGAGCAGGAGAAGCAGAGGCCGGCGAGGAGGGACTCCGGCGGGGCGGCGCAGGAGGTCTCCGGCGAGGCGGAGGATCCAGGCGGCGGGGAGCTCCCCAATGGCGCGCCCATCCATGGCGTCGGGAAGAACCTAGGGCGGTGCCATGGCTCGATCTATTGCAAGCAGAGGAGACAGGTGAGGAACGAGGGGAAGTAGAGGAAGGGGAAGGAGTGCAGGGCGCGAGAGAGAGGCCTGGATGGACTGCTCCGGCGACCGGCCGGCGAGGTCGGACGGCGGCCTGGGTCTGGGAGCAGAGGAGATGCTCGGGCAGGTTCGAGCGGCGCATGGAGCAGCTCCGGCGACGCGGGCGATGGAGGCTTCGGGCGGCCATGACGTGAACGGGGCGAACGCGACCCGATCCGGCGGGGTCGAACGAGGCAGCGGTTGCGTCAGTTCCCTGTGAAGAAGAACAGGGAGGGAGCATCCGGTGAGAGAGGGAGATCAGAGAAGGATAAGAAAAAGGGAGGGGAAGGAAGAGGGAGGAGGAGCACGGGCCTGGGCGCTCGCGAGAGGAGGCGGAGCTCCTGCAGGTGCTGCTGCTCGTCGCCGGCGGGGCTGCGCGAGATGGAGGCGCACGGGAGAAGATGAGGTGAGAAGGAGCCAGGCAGCGCTGCTGCTGCGGGATCGGGGCTCCCCTGCTCGAGCTCCTCGGGCGCGTGCTCGCGCACGAGAGCGAGAGGAGGCTGGGCCTCGGGAACCGAGGAGGTGGCGGCTGGAGGATCTGGATCTCGGTGGGGGTTGGCCGGCTAGGGAAAACGAGGAAGGAGGGAGGCGCAGGTGGATGGCTGGATTTTTGGATCGGGGAGGATCCCGAGGAGGAAGGGACAAGAAGAGTGGCGGCGCTCGGGAGAGGGTGGATGGGACAAGATCCCTAAAATTTAGGGTTGGTCTTTATATAGCACAAGTGAATTTTGGATAGGGGTATTTGGTCCCTCCGATCTTAATCGGATGGTCTAGGAATAAATAGATAGGAAGTCCAAATAGAAAAACGGAGATGTTTTGTAGACGTTTGGAGATGATCCGGACACAGTGGTAACGGCTGTCCGAGTCGGGTCCGGGAAAACTTTCGGACGCGCGCGAGGAGGGCGGCGGGCTGACGAGAGAGGTTAGGTTGGACCTGGCGGTAGGTAGTGAGCTGTGCAGACGGTCTCGGGCTGAGAGAAGAGAAGAGAGGGAGGCCCGGCGACTGTTTCCGGAGACCGGAAACGTCCGACGTTAGACCGGCTATAATGCCGCTATAGTTTAATGGTTGGGCTATCAAACGAACTCCGAACGCGATGAAACTTGGCAGGCGGTCTACCTACACTATAATAAGACCGCACGTCAACTCTCATCCCATTCCGAGAACATTTTCCGGCCACTTATAAAATACTATTTCGGACATGCCGCGGGCGCGTGCAAGTGTGTCTGGGCTCAGAGCGGGCAACGGAAGGAACGGGGAGGCCGGGACGGATGCAAGTTTTAAAACATGATGATGCAATGCACATGATGACATGATGAAATGAAACACACAAGCAAATGACATGGCAACTACAGCGAATAACTGGAGGGCACCTGGCACATCAGTCTCGGGGCGTTACAACACTCCACCACTATGAGAGGATCTCGTCCCGAGATCTAGGATGGCACCGGAGAGAAATGGAAGAGGAAGAGAAGAGGTAAAACTAAGTTGCTTCTTTGACCAATGAGTGAAACCAAAGAACCTTGAGAGGTTGAACAAATTGAAAGAAAGAATACAAAGGAGATGAACGAGATTGCAAACAATCCGTTAGAAAGAGGAACAAGGAACATTACGAGAACTTGAAGGTTGCAAAGACATGAATCAAGAGTTTAATGGACAAGATAGAATTCGAAACCACTCCGGTTAAAACAAGATGAGGGGAAGAATTCGGGCAGTACTCCGGTTGAACATGGAAGGAATAGAACATGAACTTGAGAAGATGGGATGTTACTTGATGAAATCAACAACACACTGCCTCCGGAACTATTGAAAGAATGGCACAATGGGTAAGAAGGATTTCAGACAGCTCTCCAGTTGAGAAAGGAGGGAAAACTTGATAAGATTAGAGAACTCGAATGAAAACACGACACTCCGGTTAAATGGATAAGCAAGAAAAGAACACGATCCTCACGAATCGAGATGGTGAGTGAAAAGAGCAACGTCACAATGCCTCCGAAAGAAATAATAGAAGATATATCATTGGAATAACAGAATGGAGAAGAAAATGCCAACTTCTGCCACAATTGAGTTTGGAAAGCATCCTTGCAAAGAAGAATTGAACGGAGTTGTTGGAAAATCAACAACGAAAAGCACAAGCTTGTAGTGGGCTTATGGAAAACATCTCAAAATTATGAGGTGACAACCGGCCACTAACGGAAACAATTGCTTGCTTGAGATCAACGAAGAGATGAAAACTTCTTCCACCAAGATGATAAAGAGATAACTTGGATCATTGGCAAGCACCACAAATAGCAACATTCCCAATGGAAGGCTTTTAGGTGAAATATGACACAAGATAACTCCAACAACGAGGTTGATGGATTTAAAAATAACTCATTCTTAACAACATGTGAATCATGGAAAACATGAACTCAAATTATCAAGAATGACATAATACCACCTCCAAAATATGGTAGAAAGAATTGCACTCCGGATTACCATATGAAGAAAGCTTGAGCTCCTTAGGAAAGAATCTCGATGAAAACTTTGAGAAGGGAATTAAATCCTTGATGAACCATCATGTAGAACCTCCATGAAGAACTCCGGTAAACAAAAGGAATGAAAAGAAAGAGAAATTGAAAACACAAGGTGAATCCTTGCAATGGTTAGATAGATCTTTGGAATGATAATTAGATCTTGGAACTCCCGGAAAGAAAAGATGAGCAACTCGAACTGAGAATGTGATACGATGAACCACTCCGGAAAAGAAATTGAATAAACTTGATGAAACAAGAATAAGAATTATATTATGTCTATCCTTCACCAATTAAATTGATGACAATCAACGGATTTGACATATTACTTATTCTCGTAGAAAAGATTAAGAGATATATAACATAAACTTGAGAAGGTCTTCAATGAACCACCGGTAGGATTGGAACAACAAATGAATTGATATGAAAAGAAAGAAGAAAAAATCTTGAACGAACCCTCATACGGATTGAAAATGAATTAAGGGAAGACAAAGAAACACCGGGAAGAATAGTGAAATGAACGAAGATACATGAGACAATCTAGATACATGAGAACGAAGAGAGCACGAGCCGATTAAAGATCACTTGAGCAAGGCACCGGTAAGATCGGAGAATGATAACTGACGGCTGAGAATGAATAATCCCGAAATAATGGCCTTCAGAGAATCAAACTGAAAAGACTCCTGAATTTGCACCGGATTGATAAAAAGAATATCTCACAATCGCAAATAATTATGAGAGGATGGCAAGAAGCTAGAATCACGAATCTCTGAGAGAGCGGATAGATATGGAGGAAAAGTCTTCATCGGTCTTCAATATCTGAGAATGACGATGAGAAACACCACCAAGAATTATTTAGACACTCCGGAAGAATCCAAACGAAGAGGTTGAGCCAACGGTGAAGAGAATTTGAAAGATCTTGGAGAAAACATTTGACTAATGATAACTCATTCTTACGTCAAACTTGGAGAAGAATTTAGGATAGCTTTGGGAAAATAGAAGAGTCAGGTAAGATCCTGGGAAAAGACCTGTGGGTTAGGGCCCACTCAAAAGAACACCGTTGAAAAGATTTAAAAGAGATGTTGCACCGGTTGAATTAAATGACTTGAATGAGATACCAATCTCGAAAGAGCTTGAACGAATGCAGAGTGGAAACACGAATCTTCGAGATATCTTGAGCACTCCGGAACAATTTAATAGCGAGAGATGGATGATTAAGAGGTGCACCGGCATAAGAAAAGCATTGGAAAAAAAAGAAAAGGAGTATGCTTAATACCAAAGCTTGAATTAAATCCACCGGAGAAGAAAAGAACGAGGAATGACGAACTTGAAGCTCCATTAGAATCTTCATGAGAATCACCGGATAAGAACATTGACGGAAAAGAATGGAGAAACTTCCCATCAATAAAATGGATACTTGAAGAAGAAATCTTAGTCCTTGAGGAAAAAGGGTGGGTGGGCGGGAAAAAAAACAAAGGCAACTTGGAGACGGATGAAACAAACACCGTTGAGAAGAAATGATAATTGGTCTTGCTGATGTTGAAGTGATCGGATCCACTTGAAGAGAAACACGCCGGTTGAAAAGGATTGACATGACAATCTCGATTGTCGAGAAGGATTAGTATTCACATAGGAATATGAGAACACCATTTGGAAAAGGTATGGAATCAACATTTGACTTCGAAGCAACTCGAATACCACAACTCAAAACAAAAACAAAGGACTAGCTTGCAGAATAAGCCGGAACAAACATATGATAGAGATTTCGTCCGAAGTTTTCGTGGTGGGGCCTACACGGGCTCGATCGTACAGCACCATCATGTACAAGGCAGTGCACATGACATACGAAGCATCCTCGAGTCGGCATAGCCAAGGACTCTTTAAGACACAACGAGACCACTGTAAAACCGACCGTGAATAGGCGGACCACTAGACGTCGAACCCCAATTTCATATCATACATCCGTCGGAAAGATATCCTAAGAGCTACTTGAATTCCCACCTATGAAACTCCCGAAATTTTCAGGTTATGCAATCAGGTGTTGGGGATACAGGGGAAGCATAATATCTCACCCAAAACTAACAAATCCTACATCCAGCTGTATCCATCCTTCAACACATAACCAAGAAACCTTCGGAAATCGTCTACCTCAACCTTCGAAAAGCATCCGTTATACAAGTCATGGCAATACTCCCGTACTCACCTCAGTACTGGGTTATCGGGGTTATCTCACCAACAACTGCATAAAAGAGATTTTTGATGTCGGCGTAATAAACTCAGGTATTCCAGAACTGCAACGATAAAATTATGACGACAACACCTCAGAGCTCAACTCCCCGGGACACTTCCACTAAACCCCTGACAGGAGGCACCAAGACAATGTTCTCATCATAAAACCATCGGAACGATTCCAAGATACCCGCGTGATCCTAAATTTTTTTTAGTGAAATTCGAGAAGAGAAGAGTCAAAACTCTACGTCAGGATGCCTCACCAGAGCGATGAAGAGACTGGGGAGTAAAAAGAATTCCTAACTCTCCGATATATATAATCCTAAATGACTCAAAACATTTTTTTAGACACAACTCGGCCGCTAAAAACGATCAAGCAGTGGGGCTCCTAAGGTCGGGGAAGGCTCTGATTACCAACTTGTAACGCCCTCGATGCGGCTATATCTCCCACGTGTCGAAGCACGACTTAGAGGCATAACCGCATTGAAAGCAATGTCGCAAGTGAGGTAATCTTCACACAACCCATGTAATACATAAGGGAAAGAGATACATAGTTGGCTTACAATCGCCACTTCACAAAATTACATGAATAAAGCATTACATCATCCAGATACAATCAAGGTCCGACTACGGAACCAAAATAAAAGAAGAACCCCAAATGCGACAAAGGTCCCCGATCGACCCCAACTGGGCTCCACTACTGATCAACTAGAACGAAACAACACAAAGGGCAAGATCTTCATCGAGCTCCTCCTTGAGCTTGGTTGCGTCATCTGCACGGTATCATAGGCACCTGCAAACTGGTTTTGGAAGTATCTGTGAGCCACGGGGACTCAGCAATCTCGCACCCGCGAGATCAAGACTATTTAAGCTTATAGGAAGGATGGAGTAATGAGGTGGAGCTGCAACAAGCGACTAGCATATATGGTGGCTAACATATGCAAATGAGAGCGAGAAGAGAAGGCAAAGCATGGTCGATAAAAGTATGATCAAGAAGTGATCCTATAGCAACCTACGTCAAGCATAACTCCAACACCGTGTTCACTTCCCGGACTCCGCCGAGAAGAGACCATCACGGTTACACACGTGGTTGATGTATTTTAAATAAGGTCAACTTCGGGTTTTCTACAACCGGACGTTAACAAATTCCCATCTGCCACATAACCGCGGGCACGGCTTTCGAAAGATAATACCCTGCAGGGGTGTCCCAACTTAGCCCATCACAAGCTCTCACGGTCAACGAAGGAATAGACCTCCACCCGAGACGTTCCGATCAGACTCGGTATCCCGGTACAACAAGACATTTCGACAGGGTAAAACTAAACCAGCAACACCGCCCGAATGTGCCGACAAATCCCGATAGGAGCTGCACATATCTCTTTCTCAGGGCACACTCAGATGAGCAATCCGTACAACTAAAACCAAACCTCGAGTTTCCCCGAGGGGGCGCTGCACAGGGCTCTAGTTCGGACCAACACTCAGAGGAGCACTGGCCCGGGGGGGTTAGAATAAAGATGACCCTTGAGTCTGCAGAACCCAAGGGAAGGTGGTAGGTTGTTAGTGCAAATGGTAAAACCAATGTTGGGCATTGCTGGAAGAGCTTTACTTAAGGCGAACTGTCAAGGGGTTCCCATTATAGCCCAACCGTGTAAGGAACGCAAAATCCGGGAACATAACACCGATATGACGGAAACTAGGGCGGCAAGAGTGGAACAAAACACCAGGCATAAGGCCGAGCCTTCCACCCTTTACCAAGTATATAGATGCATTAATTAAGTAAGATATATTGTGATATCCCAACAAGTAAACATGGTCCAACAAGGAACAACATCTCCATGTTCCAACAAGGAGCAAACTTCAATCTTCACCTGCAACTAACAACGCTATAAGAGGGGCTGAGCAAAGCGGTAACATAGCCAATCAACGGTTTGCTAGGACATGGTGGGTTAGAGGTTGACATGGCAATTTGGGAGGCTGACAAGCAAATGGTAGGCATCGTAGCATTGGCATGGCAAAAGAGCGAGCAAACTAGCATAGCAAAGATAGTAGTGATTTCGAGGGTATGATCATCTTGCCTGAAATCCCGCAAGGAAGAAGAACGAGTCCAAGAAGAAGACAAACGGTCGTAGACGAACGAATCCTCACAACTCTGGAACGAAACCGAAGCTAACGAGAGAAGCAACCCGGAAAGAAACAAACAACATAGTAAACACACAAGCATAAACAAGTCATGATGCACAAACAAGTATGATGCATGTCCGGTTTAATGAGGCATGGCATGGCAAAAGAGCAACAAACAATACTACAAGTTAAGTGGAGCTCAATATGCAACGAGTTGCATATTGACGAAACACCACGATAAGTTATTTAGTTTGATCCCGTTTATGTACCCAACAATATTAAATGTTGTTAAGCATGGCAAGAGGGTGAAGCACAACAAAATTACCTATCTAGGCAAGTTTAAATGAGGCCGGAAGCAACGAACAAGAATTCCGGAAACTCCTCATGAGCATAAATTAGGTTTGGTACTGTTCTGCCCTAAACACAATTTTAGAGTTGTTTAAAATGCAAATAAAGGTCACCATGATAAACTAGGCAAAATTCTACCCCATTTACATATAAAGTTTATTTAAATCGGAGCTACGGTTATTTAGTTATGAATTAAATCATTTTAACATGGCATAGGAGCAAATTAATGCAAACAACATTTTTAACATTTTAAACATAGATGAAAGTGGCATATTATTAATATACACAAATTTCTGAGCACTTTTCATATACAAAGTTTTTACAAAGGATGCACCGTTGATTAGTTATAAAATGCATGAAGCTAGGGGGTTATTCTGCAAAACTGCAAACTCTGGGAAATAGACAAATACGCAGCAGGAAAAAAAAACAACACTGGGCCAAATCTGGCTGGAGCAGGCCCAACAGAAAGGAAAAAAAAAGGAGGCGCTGGGGCCTCACCCATGGGCCAAGCCCAGGTCGGTGGAGGAGGCGGTGAGATCCAGCGGCTGGGCTTTAGAGCCGCGGCAGGGCGACGGGTCAACGGCGCGGGACGAGCGAAGCCTCTCTGCTCGATGCAGAGATAGCAGAGGCCGGCGGCGCTCGATCTGGAGCAGGAGAAGCAGAGGCCGGCGAGGAGGGACTCCGGCGGGGCGGCGCAGGAGGTCTCCGGCGAGGCGGAGGATCCAGGCGGCGGGGAGCTCCCCAATGGCGCGCCCATCCATGGCGTCGGGAAGAACCTAGGGCGGTGCCATGGCTCGATCTGTTGCAAGCAGAGGAGACAGGTGAGGAACGAGGGGAAGTAGAGGAAGGGGAAGGAGTGCAGGGCGTGAGAGAGAGGCCTGGATGGACTGCTCCGGCGACCGGCCGGCGAGGTCGGACGGCGGCCTGGGTCTGGGAGCAGAGGAGATGCTCGGGCAGGTTCGAGCGGCGCATGGAGCAGCTCCGGCGACGCGGGCGATGGAGGCTTCGGGCGGCCATGACGTGAACGGGGCGAACGCGACCCGATCCGGCGGGGTCGAACGAGGCAGCGGTTGCGTCAGTTCCCTGTGAAGAAGAACAGGGAGGGAGCATCCGGTGAGAGAGGGAGATCAGAGAAGGATAAGAAAAAGGGAGGGGAAGGAAGAGGGAGGAGGAGCACGGGCCTGGGCGCTCGCGAGAGGAGGCGGAGCTCCTGCAGGTGCTGCTGCTCGTCGCCGGCGGGGCTGCGCGAGATGGAGGCGCACGGGAGAAGATGAGGTGAGAAGGAGCCAGGCAGCGCTGCTGCTGCGGGATCGGGGCTCCCCTGCTCGAGCTCCTCGGGCGCGTGCTCGCGCACGAGAGCGAGAGGAGGCTGGGCCTCGGGAACCGAGGAGGTGGCGGCTGGAGGATCTGGATCTCGGTGGGGGTTGGCCGGCTAGGGAAAACGAGGAAGGAGGGAGGCGCAGGTGGATGGCTGGATTTTTGGATCGGGGAGGATCCCGAGGAGGAAGGGACAAGAAGAGTGGCGGCGCTCGGGAGAGGGTGGATGGGACAAGATCCCTAAAATTTAGGGTTGGTCTTTATATAGCACAAGTGAATTTTGGATAGGGGTATTTGGTCCCTCCGATCTTAATCGGATGGTCTAGGAATAAATAGATAGGAAGTCCAAATAGAAAAACGGAGATGTTTTGTAGACGTTTGGAGATGATCCGGACACAGTGGTAACGGCTGTCCGAGTCGGGTCCGGGAGAACTTTCGGACGCGCGCGAGGAGGGCGGCGGGCTGACGAGAGAGGTTAGGTTGGACCTGGCGGTAGGTAGTGAGCTGTGCAGACGGTCTCGGGCTGAGAGAAGAGAAGAGAGGGAGGCCCGGCGACTGTTTCCGGAGACCGGAAACGTCCGACGTTAGACCGGCTATAATGCCGCTATAGTTTAACGGTTGGGCTATCAAAAAAACTCCGAACGCGATGAAACTTGGCAGGCGGTCTACCTACACTATAATAAGACCGCACGTCAACTCTCATCCCATTCCGAGAACATTTTCCGGCCACTTATAAAATACTATTTCGGACATGCCGCGGGCGCGTGCAAGTGTGTCTGGGCTCAGAGCGGGCAACGGAAGGAACGGGGAGGCCGGGACGGATGCAAGTTTTAAAACATGATGATGCAATGCACATGATGACATGATGAAATGAAACACACAAGCAAATGACATGGAAACTACAGCGAATAACTGGAGGGCACCTGGCACATCGGTCTCGGGGCGTTACACCCCTCGAGGGCCTAATCCGGCGCGCGGTGGTGCGAATGCTCAGGATGTGGTGGATAATGGTAGAGCGCGTTGGGAGGCAGAGTTAGCAGCGCAGTTGGCAGCGCAGTACATGAATCATCAACCCACTCCGGTTCGACCGATGACATCAGAAGAACGATGACTTGCTTTCAGCTCTTGGTGGGTGCCGTGTTTCACCCCGGCTCTACGCAATGTGCGGTTACCCAAGGATTTCAAGGGCCCACGTAAGGTACCTAATTACATTGCTGATTTACCCCCTGAGTCATGGGTTGAGAGTTATGAGATGGCAATGGAGATACTGGATGTGGACGAAGCGGCGTGTGCGAAGTACTTCACCATGATGTTGGACGGAACGACTCACACTTGGTTAAAAAGTCTGCCCGTTAATTCTGTCGGTTCATGGGACGAGTTGAAGGCCCGGTTTATAGAAAACTTCAAAGACACGTCCAAGCAACCCATGTCAATCGTGGAGCTGGCCACTTGTGTCCAAGGAGAAGGCGAATCAACAACTCATTGGGTGCGCCAGGTGTCGGTGTCAAAACTGGCGGATCTCGGGTAGGGGGTCCCGAACTGTGCGTCTAGGCGGATGGTAACTGGAGACAGGGGACACGATGTTTTACCCAGGTTCGGGCCCTCTTGATGGAGGTAAAACCCTACGTCCTGCTCGATTAATATTGATGATGTGTATTACAAGAGTGGATCTACCACGAGATCAAGGAGGCTAAACCCTAGAAGCTAGCCTATGGTATGATTGTTGTAATGGAGGTTATGTCCTACGGACTAAAGCCCTCCGGTTTATATAGACACCGGAGAGGGCTAGGGTTACACAGAGTCGGTTACAATGGTAGGAGATCTACATATCTGTATCGCCAAGCTTGCCTTCCACGCCAAGGAAAGTCCCATCCGGACACGGGACGGAGTCTTCAATCTTGTATCTTCGTAGTCTTGGAGTCCGGCGGACGATGATAGTCCGGCAGTCCGGACACCCCCTAGTCCAGGACTCCCTCAGTAGCCCCCGAACCAGGCTTCAATGACGATTAGTCTAGCGCATATGTAGTCTTCGGCGTTGAAGGCGGGTTCTCCTTTTAAGTTCCATGTACCTGCCGAACAGTGTCCGACTTCCTTATCAATGTTGCGCTTCTTGGCTTCCACGCCCAATAATGGCCTTCTTCCATGCGTCGCACGAATGCGAAAAGCCAGGGTATCTTTTATGTTTTACCCCCTAGTTGTGCAAATAATCTGCCTATAAGAGAGGCAAGAATCCAGATCCAAATCACACCATCTTCCCTCCGCGAATACTCATCGGAGCGCTTCTAACCAAGAATCCATTCCATCATGGACCGTCGACGCGGCTCCTCTTCTCGCGCTCCCAGCCCTCTGCTAGGAGATTGGAGGAGATGCTCTGTTCCGCACAACGAGCTGGTGAAGCTCCAAGCGGGGGGATATCTCCCTCCGGCCTTCATGGTTCTGGTTCGAGCCGGGCTGGCCACCTACCAAGGTGGGAAGCAAGCGGAGGCTACCCCAAGTCCCAACAAAGGGGAGCGTGTATGCTTCGTCCCCTATCTGATAAGGGGACTCGGATTTCCTATACATCCGTTCCTCTGCGGGCTCCTGGAGTTCTACGGACTCCAGCTCCATCACCTTACACCCGCCTCTATCCTGCATATCGCGGGTTATGTAGCTCGTTGTGAGCTATTTCTGGGCATCGAGCCCCATTTTGCACTGTGGAAGAGGTTGTTCTGCCTCGTACCCCGCTCTCATGAGGGGTCCATATATCAAGTGGGTGGCGCCGAAATATGGCGCATTGCCGGGACCGGATATCCATCCGGAACCCCTAAGAAGGCGTCCCAAGACTGGCCTTCGGAATGGTTTTACATAGAAGACGCTCCGCTGCCGGACCCTGTTCAGATCGGCCTCCCGGAGTTCAGCACTGCTCCTCTGAAGAAGCGCCTTAGTTGGCGCCCGCGGAGCCCCCAACTGGAGGAAGACAAGAGCGTCCATTATTTGATGGGCCGAATAAGATTACTGGCCCATTCCGGGTTGACCATGATTGGAGTCATGGCAACATGCATTACACGGGGGGTGCAGCCACTGAAATACAGGGGCCACCCCATGTGGGATTTCAACGGGGAAAACGATGCCACCCGTCATGGCCGCAAAGGACCGGATTCGGCCGAGGATCTGGTGCAGATCTTGTCTGGCCTGTACAAGGGAGAGAACGAGGACTTCCTTCAGACGAACCCCTTGAATGGGTTCTCCATGAATAACCCTCGGCGTTGGGTAAGCGAACACTTTAAGGGCCCGACCCATGCTTTCAAAGTTTAAGCTTCTCATATTATGTCTTCGGCGCAGGAACTGCGTCGGATTGTGGAGGACATGATAAGTCCAGCTCCGCAACCCGAGGATCCGGAGAGATCCCGGGATCCGGCCCCCGAAGAGGATCCGGACATAAAGGTGGAGCTAATCGACGGGGTGTTCCACCAGCTCAGCATGGATAATGCTTTAGTCGCCATTACGGCTGACTATCCCGGACTATATCTGGCTTCCCAGGTGATTGTGACCGAAGTCCTGACACCGTTATTCCTTCCTTGTTTATTTCTGACCACCGTATACGATGGCGCTGTGCAGGAGGCGCCTTCAGGGCGGGAAGCCGAGCCTGCAGCGGCTGACCAACAAAGGCCAGTCCGGACCAGTAGGCGGAAGAGGAGCGCGGCGCGGACTGAAACGTCGCCGCAAAGGTATATCTCACAATTCATTACTTGGAGTAACGTTCCTAGGAAGCATTTGAGTGCTCATGACCTTTGTAGGAGAAAAAGCGCCCGCCGGACTGCGGGCGTGGAGGTTGCCAATCCGACCTCTACCAGCCAGGCTCCAGCACCTGGTCTGGAGGGGGAGGCGAGCGCAAGGCGCGAGCCGGACACTCCTCCGACGGAGGATGCCGATAGACTGTCCGCCACCAAGTCTGAGGTGGAGAGCGCCATGAACCATAGGCGCCGCCGGACAGTATTTCGTGACTCGTGCTTCTCCCCTGAGGCGTTGAATGCCTTTAACGCGGGGGACGCGCACCTCCGTGCTGCTCAAGATGGTTTTACCAGAGCCACGGAGCAGTACGTAAAAGACATACGGGTAAGAGAATTTAATAGCTATATATGCCAGTAGCCCCCGAGACTTAAAGTAGTTATATTAACTGATTTAAGGATCATTTGAAACACAGGATCTTACCGAGAAGAATACCCAACTGTCTCAGGAGCTGCAAGAGTGCAAGGCCCAACTTGAGGCCGCACTCGCTGCCGCAGGAGGAAACACAGAGACCCCTCCCGGTAACACATTATTTGAAAAATATAAGCGCTGTGCGGCGTGCGCATAAGTCTAATAATGACATTGCAGGTGCTGCCGGACAAGATCCGGATAGGCAGGAACTACTGCGCCAGCTGAAGGCCGGCGAGAGGGTGCTGAATAGAGTGCAGCAAGAAAGGAACAAGCTCCAAGATGCCCACGCCCAGCTTAGAGAAGAGCTGAAAGGCGTTCGGGCCGAGTTGTCCGGCTCCGTTAAGGAGAATCAGCGGCTTCGTCGCGGCATCTATAGTAAGTGCTTGAGCGGACTCCTTTGAAAAGAAGAGTTCGGCGAGGAAGTCAATTGACAAAATATGTCTTGTAGGTATACTCAAAGGTCGCCCTGCGGAGGAGATGCCCGTATCAACGGGTGATCAACTTCCCGAACTGTTGCGGCTGCTCGAACGAGTTCGGCAGGCAATGAGCGGCGTCGTCCAGGCTTTATGGCCAGCCCTCTCCCTACCCGAGGGCCTTGGGGAGCTTGTGGAGAAGCTTCAGGGAGTGCGGCAACGCTTCCGTTTATGGAAGATTTCGGCCTGCTACCAAGGTGCCAGGGAGGCTTGGGCCATGGTGAAGACGCGGTACAAGAAGGCGGATCCCAACCACATGGCTGAGGTCGGACCTGTGGGGCCCGATGGGAAGGAGATCCCTGTGAGTTTAGTATACGGCCAAGTAGAGTTGGCCGCTAAATTTTCCCAACGGGACTGTAAATTAGACAGCCTGTTAGACGGGATTGAGGAGGAATACAGTCAGTAGTTTTGACAATGTATTTTTTAAAATGACATGTGAAATGCCTTCTAGCCGGATTGTAGATCGTTTGTCTTTGCTGACCTTTTCGCTTCAACCTCGGGACCCTAGAGTCCGGAGTGTGTCCGAATACCTTCTCGGTTAAGAAACAACCGGGGTATGCATGGAGACCAGGCGTAGGGGTCATTAGTGCTTTATCAGACAAGTGCCCAACTAGTTATGTTATATTACATGGTTAGTAAGAAACATCTTCCAGGGAGAATAGTTCCGTTAAGGGTTCCTTTCCCTGGGAGGCATGCCCTAAAGTGCATGTCCGGACTGCGAAAAAAGCAGAAAAACATCTGGGGGCAGATAAATAAGTAGGGAAAAAAATCATCTTTCAAGTCACCAACCGAATATTCCCTTAAGAATGCTAGCTTTCGGCTTCACCCAGTCTGAGGTACACATCCGGCTGACCCGGCAGTAACAATCGCAGAGGTGCTCCCTTTACCTCCTAGCCGAACAATCGGGAACGTAGGGGTAAGCACAGGAGCCAGGCAACCCAGCTTGGCCAAAACTTAAGTCATATCAATGCATATAATGGTGAGTAAAAGGTACATGTGGAAGCTTGACACATGTGCTGGGCATGAAGCCCTTATAATTGAGCTTCTGGAAAAGAAGCCCCCAGGTATAATGAGTGCGGATGGCACATCAAGTGTATGCGAACAATGCGCAAGTAGGCCCTTAAGGGCTTTTTAGTAAAAGGGTTAAGAGAAGAAAGAGAAACAAAAGACAGCTGAAGTGTAAAAATTTGAACGGGGGAAGGGGACGAACTCTTAGTCCAGCGCTAGGCATAGAATCTTCGGAGGCGGGCTGCGTTCCGTGGGTTCGGCTCGAGTCGGTTGTCCGACGCATTTCGTAGACGGTACGCTCCACCGGTCAGGACTTGATCGATAATGAAGGGCCCCTCCCATTTGGGCTTGAGCTTGTCCTTTTTCTTGTCCGGCAGGCGTAGAACTAGTTCGCCAACATTGTAAGTCTTGGCCCGTACTTCTCTGCTTTGATATCTTCGAGCCTGCTCCTGATAGAATGCGGAACGAGCCTTGGCGACGTCGCGTTCTTCCTCCAATGCGTCCAAGCTGTCCTGCCGATCCAGCTCGGCCTCTCTTTCTTCATACATGCGCACTCGAGGTGAGTCATGAATAATGTCGCAGGGCAGAACTGCCTCTGCGCCGTATACCATAAAAAATGGTGTGAATCCGGTAGTACGGTTGGGCGTTGTCCGCAGCCCCCAGAGCACGGAGTCGAGCTCCTCTACCCAGTGCGTGTTAGATTTTGTAAGTGACCGCACTAGTCTGGGTTTAATGCCGCTCATTATGTGACCATTTGCTCGTTCCACTTGACCATTGGTTTGAGGATGATAGACTGAAGCATAATCGAGCTTAATGCCCATGTTTGTGCACCATGACTTAACCTTGTCGGCCGTGAAGTTCGTGCTGTTATCGGTGATGATGCTGTGGGGGACACCATAACGGTGTACTACCCCGGATATAAAGTCTATCACTGGTCCGGACTCTGCCGTTTTGACTGGTTTGGCCTCTATCCATTTGGTGAACTTGTCCACCATGACCAATAGGTACCTTTGCTTGTGGGTTCCCCCTTTAAGGGGTCCAACCATGTCAAGCCCCCAGACCATGAACGACCAGGTAATGGGTATAGTTTTGAGGGCGGTGGGTGGCATATGGCTCTGATTAGCAAAGAGCTGACAACCGACGCATCTTTGGACTAAGTCCTGAGCATCTGCCTGGGCCGTCGGCCAATAAAATCCTGTACGGAATGCCTTTCCTACAAGGGCCCGGGCTGCTGCGTGGTGTCCGCCTAGTCCGGCATGAATTTCAGCCAGGAGGTTTCGCCCTTCCTCTTCAGAGATACACCTTTGAAGGACTCCGGTTGTGCTTTTCTTATAAAGTTCTCCCTCATGGACCTTGTAGGCTTTAGATCGCCAGACTATGCAGCGGGCCTCATTTTGGTCTTCGGGAAGTTCCTGCCTAAGCAAGTAGGGTAGGAATGGTTCTGTCCATGGGGCGATTACTGCCATTATGTCATGGGCTGAAGGTGTTGTGTCATCGGCTGAATCGCCGGTTGGCGCGGTTTTTTCCGGTTTGTCGTTTCCGGACTCCTCTTCCCATAGTACGGATGGCTTGATGAGCCGTTCCAGGAAGATGTTTGGAGGGACAGCGTCACGTTTTGCGCCGATGCGTGCCAGTACGTCGGCTGCTTGGTTATTATATCGGGCTACGTGATGGAATTCGAGTCCTTCAAACCGAGCTGACATTTTTAGGACAGCGTTGCGATATGCTGCCATTTTTGGATCCTTGGCGTCGAAGTCTCCATTTATTTGGGATATTGCAAGGTTTGAATCCCCGCGCACCTCTAGGTGTTGAATGCCCATGGAGATTGCCATCCGGAGACCGTGTAAAAGGGCCTCATATTCGGCTGCGTTGTTGGAGTCCGTGTACATTATTTGAAGTACGTATTGGACTGTGTCCCCGGTCGGGGACGTCAATACGACGCCAGCCCCCAGTCCGGCCAACAATTTAGAGCCGTCGAAGTGCATAATCCAATTGGAGTATGCGCCGTACTCTTTAGGGAGTTCGGCTTCGGTCCATTCAGCGACAAAGTCAGCCAAAACTTGTGACTTTATAGCTCGCCGAGGTTTGTAAGTTATATCGAATGGTAAGAGCTCAATGGCCCATTTTGCAATCCTGCCCATTGCGTCGCGGTTGTTTATAATGTCATTGAGTGGTACTTCAGAGGCCACTGTTATCGAACACTCTTGAAAGTAGTGTCGAAGCTTCCGGGATGCCATGAACACCGCATACGCTATCTTCTGATAGTGCGGGTAACGGGACTTGCAGGGGGTTAACACAGTGGATACGTAATACACTGGTTTTTGAAGAGGGAATTTATGCCCTTCCGTCTCTCGTTCGACGACGAGTACCGCGCTTACAAGTTGATGCGTTGCTGCGATGTATAAAAACATTGGTTCGCCCAGGTTGGGCGCAGCCAGGACCGGATTTGTTGCCAATATGGCCTTTATTTCTTCGAGTCCAGCAGTGACAGCATCCGTCCACTCGAAGTGTTCGGTGCGCCTAAGGAGGCGATAGAGGGGCAATGCCTTTTCTCCTAGACGGGGGATAAAGCGGCTTAGAGCCGCCACGCGTCCAGTCAATTTTTGTATTTGCTTGAGGTCTTTTGGGATATCTAGCTGTGACAGAGCTCGGATCTTGGCTGGGTTTGCTTCAATTCCTCTACCGGATACAATGAAGCCCAGTAGTTTTCCGGCTGGTACGCCGAAAACGCATTTTTCCGGATTCAGCTTGATGTCATATGCTCTGAGGTTGTCAAATGTGAGCCTCAAGTCGTCTACTAGAGTTTCGACGTGTTTGGTTTTGACGACTACGTCGTCTACGTATGCCTCTACTGTTTTGCCGATCTGAGTGGCCAGACATGTTTGAATCATGCGCTGATATGTTGCGCCCGCGTTTTTAAGTCCGAAGGGCATCGTGTTGAAGCAGAATGGTCCATATGGAGTAATGAATGCCGTTGCGGCTTGGCTTGCTTCCGCCATCTTAATTTGATGGTATCCGGAGTATGCGTCAAGGAAGCACAATGAATCGTGTCCTGCAGTAGTGTCGATTATCTGGTCGATGCGGGGGAGGGGGAAGGGATCCTTTGGGCAGGCCTTGTTGAGGTCTTTAAAATCGACGCATAGGCGCCAGGATTTGTCCTTCTTTGGTACCATTACCAGGTTTGCTAGCCAATCCGGATGTTTGATATCTCTGATGAATCCGGCCTCCAATAGTTTGGCTAGCTCTTCTCCCATTGCCTGTCTTTTGGGTTCGGAAAATCGTCGAAGAGCCTGTTTGACTGGCTTGAATCCTTTTAGGATGTTTAGGCTGTGTTCTGCCAATCTGCGTGGGATTTCGGGCATATCCGAGGGGTGCCAGGCGAAAATATCCCAATTTTCCCGAAGGAATTCTCGCAGTGCGGCGTCTACCTCAGGGTTCAATTGTGCCCCGATGGAGGCCGTCTTTGTCGGGTCCGTTGGGTGGACCTGGAATTTTACTATTTCATCCACTGGTTTAAAGGAGGTGGACTTGGATCTCTTATCGAGTATCACGTCGTCCCTATTCACCGTAGAGCGCAACGTGGTGAGTTCTTTTGCCGCTAGGGCTTCGGATAGTGCCTCCAGGGCTAATGCGGCTGTCTTGTTTTCGGCGCGGAGTGCTATGTCTGGATCACTAACGAGAGTGATTATTCCACTGGGCCCAGGCATTTTGAGCTTCATGTACCCGTAATGGGTTACGGCTTGAAAAATTGTGAATGCCTCTCGTCCTAGTATAGCGTGATATCCGTTGTTGAACGGGGCCACTTGGAACGTGACTTCTTCGGATCTGTAATTGTCCGGCGAGCCGAACACCACATCGAATGTGATTTTTCCTGTGCAGCGTGCTTCCCGGCTAGGGATTATTCCTCTGAAGGTTGTGCTGCTTCGCTCAATGCGGCTCCAGTCTATTTCCATTTTTTGAAGGGTTTCCTCGTAGATGAGGTTTAATCCACTGCCGCCATCCATGAGGACCTTTGTAAGTCGAAAGCCATCCACTATTGGACTAAGTACCAGTGCGGCTGGTGCTCGGGCCGTTTGGAATTTAGGTTCGTCGCTGGCGTTGAAGGTGATGGCAGTGTCACTCCATGGATTTGTTGTTGCTACTTGGTAGACTTCGTCGAGGCTGCGGATTGTTTGTTTCCGCATATTATTTGATGCGAAAGTCTCGAAGACTGTTGATACCGTACCGGTATTGTTGGAGTGGTTTTCCGGGGCTAGAAGCTCCTCGCCACTTTTGGCCACCTGCCATAATATCCAACATGCTCGAAGGCTATGTGTTGGGACGACACCTTCTGTACTGTGAATTTTACAGGGTCCGCTGAGCCATCCCTCCAGTACGGTTCCGTCCCCTCTATGGGGTTTTTGCTTTTTGATTTTTGTGTCCGGTGCCTGAGTGTAATGCACCCCTTTGTTGCGGACTAGGGTTATATTCGGGGCCGGATTGTCCCAAAATTTATTTTCGGTTTTCCAGAAACTCTCCATCGCATAGTACTTTCGTACTATGGATGCCAAGTCGGCGAAGCGTGTGATTTCACGACGGCTGACGGCGTTCAGGATTCCCTTGTCCGTGCAATTATTGCAAAAAATTGAGATTGCGTTTTCTTCTCGGCAGTCCTTTATCCTGTCCATAACTAGGAGGAATCTGGCCCAGTAGTGATGTACTGTTTTAGCGGGCTCTTGCCGGATTAGAGATAGATCGCATATGTCTGGGCGGGTGGGTGGAATTAAGTCCGGAACCCTACCCATCTCAAGGCTCGAAGGCCGGGAAGTTTCTGAATTTGGAAGCTTGGATTGTTGGACGTTGTCCAACGAGTCCGGAACAATGTCTGACTTTAAGTTCAGTTCTCGATCGAAGTCTGTACCTCCGCGGGAATCCGGCATGGAGGGTTCAGGAGCCCGGGCATGGCTAGTTTTCAATATAGGAGAAGAGTCGCCGCATTGTTCCTCTACCACTGCAACATGGTGGGTGACCTGGGGAGAGTTAATATCTCTCAGATCGGTTTTAAGCCCAATCTGATTGTAGTCTGTAGCGACTCCCAGGGTGGCGATGCGATCCAAGAGCTCGTTGAAAGACGAGAGCTCTATTGGATCCAGCCGCTCAGCAAATTCCGAGCTGACGTGAAGATTGCTTTTGACGACTTGAGAAGTCATTGTCGAAGCGGTGGCCGGACAGGCGGTCATAAGAAAACCACCTAGCCATATAGTTTGGCCGGCGGCCAAGGCTCCTTTGGCAAAAATACCGTCTTTGAAGACGGGAGAAGGCATCCTTCCTATCGGTGACGGCACAGAGGAACTCTCAATGAAAGCACCAATGTCGGTGTCAAAACCGGCGGATCTCGGGTAGGGGGTCTCGAACTGTGCGTCTAGGCGGATGGTAATAGGAGACAGGGGACACGATGTTTTACCCAGGTTCGGGCCCTCTTCATGGAGGTAAAACCCTACGTCCTGCTCGATTAATATTGATGATGTGTATTACAAGAGTGGATCTACCACGAGATCAAGGAGGCTAAACCCTAGAAGCTAGCCTATGGTATGATTGTTGTAATGGAGGTTATGTCCTACGGACTAAAGCCCTCCGGTTTATATAGACACCGGAGAGGGCTAGGGTTACACAGAGTCGGTTACAATGGTAGGAGATCTACATATCTGTATCGCCAAGCTTGCCTTCCACGCCAAGGAAAGTCCCATCCGGACACAGGACGGAGTCTTCAATCTTGCATCTTCGTAGTCTTGGAGTCCGGCGGACGATGATAGTCCGGCAGTCCGGACACCCCCTAGTCTAGGACTCCCTCACCGGGTTTCGGAAGTCCTGCATTCGTCGGACCACATCAATGCTGATTCGGCAATCATAACATTGGAGGGAAATTGCCGATTTAAGCCACTGAAGTTGAAGTTGGGATGGCTCAAGCGTCACTGCAATGACATGGGAACACTTATGGCAGCTTTGGTTAAGTATGCCGACTCCGATAGTACCAAGGATCCCGAGTTTGACGATGAGAAGCCGGAGAAGGGAAAGAAGAATGTCGGCGCAAAAGGACAACAGCATAACCAGGCAAGCCATGGGAATAACGGTAAGCGCAAAGGGGACAATAATTCCGATTTTGTGGCCAACACCAACGTACAGGGTAATAATCAGTGCCGTAAGGGTAAACCGCCCCCGCGGGGCGGAGGATCAGGTATGAATCTGGAGTGCCTGTTGAACCAGCCCTGCCCAAAGGAAGGGACGCAAGAGAAGCTAGCTACACACTTATGGAAGGATTGCTTTATTATGCGAGAGTTCAAAAACTCAGATCTCTTCCGGTATGATCATGGACCATCTGGCGGTTCAGGACCCGGGTTTCACGGGCCGAGTTATGGTGGAGGTAGCTCCGGTTCAGGTTTTGCAAGGTAATCAAGGTGGATAGGGCAATCAAGACAATCAGGGTAACCAAGGTGGTTATAATCAACAGGGGAATCAACAACAGTAGCAGTCGGGTTATCAGAGTAACCCGAAGCAGTTAAATGGTGGACAATATCATGTCTTCACTACTAGTCTGTGCAAGCGCGATCAGAAGCTTCATAAGAGGGCAGTGAACTCCATTGAACCGGCAGTGCCCTGTTATTTGCGCTGGTCTGAACAGCCTATTATGTGGAGTCGAGAAGATCTTCCGCCCCGGATTGATAATCCGGGTCATCTGGCGTTGGTGGTCGCACCGTAGGTTGGAGGTTATAAGTTCACCAAGGTGCTCATGGATGGAGGGAGTAGTATCAACATCTTGTATTATGAAACCTTCTGGTGTATGGGGTTAACGGATAAGAATCTTAAGCCGTCGAACATTGTTTTTCACGGTGTGGTGCCTAGTAAATTGGCCTACCCAGTCGGTAAGATAGCTCTGGAGGTGGTTTTTGGAGATGATCATAATTCAAGATCAGAGACATTGACCTTTGAAGTGGTAAAAATCAGAAGCCCGTACCATGCCCTGTTTGGATGGCCGGTCTATGCTAAGTTCATGGCAAGGCCGTGTTATGTTTATCTGTAGCTCAAGATGCCGGGTCATAAGGGGATCATCACGGTTCATGGCAGCCTCAAGATTTCTTTGGAGTGCGAGGAAGGTGATGCGGCTTACGCTGAGTCGGTTTGTGCAACAAAGGAGTTAAAATTCTATAAAGACAATGTTGATCCGGCGGATATGACTTCTCTGAAGAAACCCACTACAGAGCATGATCCGGCTTTGAAGTTTAAATCGGCTGACGAGACTAAGTTGGTTGATTTTGTTCCTGGCGATTCATCCAAGCAGTTTAGCATCAGCGTTAACTTGGATCCGAAATAGGAAAGCGCGCTAATCGAGTTCATCTGTGAGAACCAGGACATCTTTGCATGGAAACCTTCTCACATGCCAGGTGTACCGAGGGAACTCGCTGAGCACACTCTTAATATTGATCTCAAGTTTAAACCGGTCAAACAGTTTCTTCGCCGCTTTAACGAAGAAAGATGCAAGGCCATTAGTGAGGAGGTAGCCCGGCTCTTGGCAGCATGGTTTATTGTGGAGGTCTTTCACCCTGAGTGGTTGGCTAACCCGGTGCTGGTACTCAAGAAGAATGGCACTTGGCATATGTGTGTGGACTACACAGATTTGAACAAGGCTTGCCCAGCTGATCCCTTTGCCCTCCCCCATATTGATCAGATTATTGATGCTACGGCGGGTTGTGAGCGATTGAGCTTTCTGGATGCTTATTCGGGTTATCATCAGATCAAAATGGCAGTTAAGGACCAGGAGAAGACGGCTTTTATAACTCCCTTTGGAGCCTTCTGCTATGTATCTATGCCTTTTGGGCTCATAAGTGCCCAGGCGACTTATCAGCGGTGTGTGCAAAATTGTCTTCATAATCAGATTGGGCGCAATGTTCATGCTTATGTGGACGATATCATGGTGAAATCTAGGAAAGCGGAAACACTAATAGCTGACTTGCAGGAAACTTTTGATAATCTGAGGGTTTATAAGATGATGCTTAATCCGGCCAAGTGTGTTTTTGGTGTACCAGCTGGCAAGCTCTTGGGTTTTTTGGTGTCTAACAGGGGCATTGAAGCTAATCTAGAAAAGATCAAGGCTATTACATCCCTGGCTAAACTGGCATGTATCAATGATGTTCAATAGCTGGCGGGTCGTATTGCACGCATGCTGAACTTCTTCAGGCACCATATCTCATCATGCATTTCAAATTCTTCATATTATATGTCAAATGCATGTATGAATTACAAGATATAGGAGATCTCCATGATTCAACTCTTCAAGTGTGCATTGCTTCAAAAGCAAATTCCTCACTATGCACATCTTCAGGGGGAGTTCTTCTATATCTTGCAATCAAATTCCTCAATATCAGTACTTACACTTCATGTGTTTATCCCCGTTGAAAACTTAACCTATAT
This sequence comes from Triticum dicoccoides, assembly GCF_002162155.2. Taxonomy (NCBI): domain Eukaryota; kingdom Viridiplantae; phylum Streptophyta; class Magnoliopsida; order Poales; family Poaceae; genus Triticum; species Triticum dicoccoides. Next base: position 527,620,971 of record NC_041387.1, on the reverse strand, counting down.
TGTCATCAAAATCAGTTCTTCTATATTGAAGACTTATAGGTTAAGGGACTAATGTGTTTATGAATGTACACAGGTCTATAAGTCTATGAGGAGTTTGATATTTACAGAGAAAGTCGACCCCTAAAAATGAATATCTTCGACTGAAGATTTTGGTATTCCTGAAGACTTTCATGAAGACCTTGAAAGTGAAGAAATTGGTGTGTCCGTGAAGACTTGATATTCATGCAAGGAATATGAAGCTTGAAGACTTTCGTTTTCATAGTTTTATTTTTCTCCTTCTTGAGTCATAGGAAACACCATACTGTTAAAAGGGGTCAAGGAAATACTAAGGAAAAATTTCCATGTGATGCTCAACTCAAAATCCTACACCTACCAATCCCTTCGAGTGAAGCCATTGGAAATCTCATACAGTTCAGTCAATTTCTTCAGTGACAGAGACGAAGTTCTTCTGGTCGCTGAGGAATTTGTTCTGACTGAGGAGTTAGGAATTCGCCAGTGCGGATTGCCTACACAGTGAGGAACATGATAGCCCTGAGGAATTTGAGAGTCAAAATTCCGACCATTGCTGTGCTGCGCGCCAGCTGTCCCAAAATATCTTATCCACCTAACGGTCATATCATCGAAGGGCATTTATGCCTTATCATGTCGGGCTGCTCCCTAGGCTATAAATAGCCGCCCCCTACAACCAGTAGCTGGTTGGCTGCTTCGAGAGAAACTGACACTTGTCATTGAGAGCAACCCATCCTCCGAGGACTTTGAGCGAAAATCATCGAGTGAGGAAAAACCCAAACCCAAACACCCACAAACCCAAAGTGATTGAGCATCACTGAAGAGATTGATCCTGCGTGGATCTGATGCTTGTTACCTTTGAAGACTGTGCTTCTTCCAGACGGTTAGGCGTCATGGTCTAGAGCATCCAAGAGGAATTGTGGATCGCCGAGTGACCAAAGTCTGTGAAGGTTTGGAAGTCGCCTGAAGACTTACCACGAGTGATTGGACGAGGTCTGTGTGACCTTAGTTCAAGGAGAATACGGTGAGGACTTGGTGTCCTGAGCTGCGTGTCGTGGTTCTAAGCCTGACAGTAGAGTGGGGGGTAGGTATTGAGAGGCAAGGTCTTAGCTATGGAGAGGTTGTAAGCACAAAGGATGTACGAGTTCAGGCCCTTCTCGGAGGAAGTAACAGCCCTACGTCTCGGAGCCCGGAGGCGGTCGAGTGGATTAGGAGTATATGAGTTACAAGGTGCCGAACCCTTCTGCCTGTGGAGGGGGGTGGCTTATATAGAGTGCGCCAGGACCCCAGCCAGCCCACGCAGGAGAGGGTTTATGGTGAGTTAAGTCTGGGGCGTTACTGGTAACGCCCCACATAAAGTGCCTTTATTATCATAAAGTCTACTTGATTACAAGCCGTTGCAGTGCAGAGTGCCTCTTGACCTTCTGGTGGTCGAGTGAATCTTCGTGGTCGAGTCCTTCAAGTCAGTCGAGTGTGTCCCTCGTTAGTCGACTGGAAGGCGACTTCTTCTGAGGGTGTCCTTGGGTAAGGTACTTAGATCAGGTCCATGACCCTACCCTAGGTACATAACCCCATCATTAGCCCCCGAATGGATTGAGGCTTCGAGTGAGGAAGGAGATGATGTCGTTTCCGATTAACCTTTGTGCCCTGGTCGTGCGTTGTCCTGGACCAAAGGATCTCTTCGTCGACAGGGAGCAATTCGCCTTCAGTCGACTCGATCCATTCTATTTTTGCGTCGAGTGATCTTTCGGGCTTCGACGATCTCCGAGCGACGGATCGCCGGAAACACCGCGTCTGACAAACTGATTTGCTGTTCGCGGATTCCGCGGGATGCGAAATTTGGGGACGCGCACGAAGCGGGGCGGACCGCGGCGTTCGGATGGGACGGGGCATAGACGCCTCGATCTCCGCGCCGCCTTTTTCGCCACGTATCCCGTCTGCATAACTGCTCCCAGATATGATTAGATCGACGGGCCCACCTGTCATCCACTCGGAAGAGACCTTATAAATGTGCCCGGCGAGGATTTCTGTGCTGCGCCTCAGCATTCTCTCCCTCTCTCTGCTTCCTTCTTCTCCGCCCAGCGTGCTCGCTCTCGCCCCCGCACCACTTCCCTTCGCGCATCTCGCCGGCGACCATGGCCAAGGAGAAGACGGCGGCGCTGGAGCGCGCAAAGAAGGCGTCGGCGTCGGAGAAGGCGAAGGGGAGATCCACCAGCCGCGGAGGGTCCTCGTCCAGATCCCGTCTGCCGAAGGGCTGGGTCCAAGGAGACTGGATCCAGTCGACCATCACAGAGAAGGACCTCCTCGACATGGCCAACGAGGGCTTGATCCCTCATGGAGCTGCGAGGCTTCCGGGGAAGGAGTGGCAGCCTCAGCCAGAAGAGAGTGAGTGTGTGCTTTTGGCCACTCATGTTGATCGTGGGTTTTCCTTGCCGCCGAGTATTTTCTTCCGTGGCTTCTTGAATTTCTTCGGAGCGCAGCTTCACCACTTTACCCCAAACTCCATTGCCTATCTTGCTGCATTCGTGTCCATGTGTGAGGGTTTCTTGGGTTGTCGACCGCACTGGGGTTTGTTCAAACATATATTCACGTGTCGCTCTCAGACCGTGAAGAAGGCGAGCCCAGGTGATGAGAGAACCCGAGTCGTCCAAATGTGTGGGGGCCTGGGGATCCAGGTGAGGAATAAGAGCACCTTCCCGCCCATGACCTTTCCCGAGTCCGTCAGAGGCTGGCAGTCGACTTGGTTCTACTGCCAGGTCCAGTCGACGCCAGGGCAGTCGAGTGGACTCCCTCCGTTTACCATGGACCGAGTGAACAAGCCCTCCCCTCTGAAGCTGATTCCGGAGGAGAAAACTGACGTGAAGATGTTGATGGAGCGCGTGGTGCAGTTGGTTCGGGAGGGAGTGACGGGCATGGACCTCCTAGAGGTCTTCCTCAGGCGTCGCATCCAGCCCCTTCAGTTCCGGAGCCACTGTATGTGGTTGTACTGTGGGACCGAAGACGAGACTAGAGTCCATCCAGAAGCAGTCGACGACGTCACTCTGGAAAGATGGATGGTAGCCGTTACCGGAAATAAGGATAACCCACGCGGAGCCAGAAGGATTCCTCCACTCGACCACAACAGCGACCCAAACAAGGTACACTCGCCCTGCTCTCCACTGCGCTCTTGTCACATTCATTTCTGTTTACCCTGCCGACTGGTCGACTGATCCTTGTCTGGACATCTGCTAGGCCCTCACCGAGCTGTACTCGATGCCCAATGGGGCACAAGCTTCGACTGAGGAGGGCGAGGCGAGTGGGGGCGAGAGCCAGGAAGAGGAGGAATGGGACTCGGATGTTGCAGAGGATGATGACGACGATGATGATGATGACGGTGATGAAGATGACGTCGAGGACGAGGAAGAAGAGGAGGAGGAGGTCGTACCACCGCGCTCAAAAAGGCGGTCGAAGCTTGTCCACGACCCTTTGACCGAACGTGGTAAGGGGGTTGCGACCGCCACTCAGTCGACCAAGCGCCCTCGGACCACCTCTCCGGTGCCGACTGAAAAGGCGCCGAAGCAGCCCAGGGCGGCCTCGTCGAAGCCGATCAAGCTCCTGCTGAAGATGAAGGTGTCCATCCCCACCATATCAGGGTAACCGTGCTGCTCATATTTTCTTATTTTGTGTGAACTTTGTCTCTGGTCGACGCTGAAGTTAGTCGACTGATCCTTTGGAGTTGCAGTGCTGCTACTTCTGAAACCTCGGCCCGGGCTGATGACCACGAGATGGAGGACGCAGCAACTTCGAACCCAGGTACTGTATTCTTAACGCTGTTCTTAGTCGACTGACTCGCGATCTCTGATCCTGATCTTTCTCTGTAGCTCCACCCAATACTGTTATCAATCTCCCTGATGATGATGAGGATGAAGAGCCGCTGAAGCGCAGGAGGAGTCGGAAAGCGTCCGCCAGTAAGGTGCCTCAGGATGTGACGGCGCCTGAGATTCTGACTGTGGAGGAAGAGAACACCACTCGACACACGGTGTCCTTCGCGAATCCACTGACGAGTGCTCAGCAGCCCTCCCTCTTCACGACGCACCACGTCCCAGAGGACCAAGCTAGCGCAGCGAAGGAGGCGATACGCCAGGTGGGACTCATGATGGAGCAGCTGAAGACCATCCGGGACGCGAGCCAGGCAGCTTATGCCGCCAGTTCTGCCCTCCAAAGCAATGTTCAGGTCAGTCGACCACCGTTTGTTCTGTTGGATATGCTGCCAAAAACTTTTCCTTTCCGGAATTTATAGTAGTCACCCAGTGGGTGTTGTCGATTGAGTTCCGTATTAGCGGGGGCACGCTGAGTGCACCCGCTGGGTGTAGTCCCCAAGGCTAAGGTCGACTGCTGGCAGTCGGCCTTAGGCTTTATGATGTCATTTTTTTTGTCAGTCGACTATGTCGACTGGATTTCACAAACCGGTGGGGGCACGCTGAGTGCACCCACTGGGTGTAGTCCCCGAGACTGTGGTCGACTGCTTGCAGTTGATCACAGTCTTAGAGAATACATCTTTTTTTTTGAGGTTGACTGGTCGACTTTGTCTTCAACAGGATTAGTGGGGGCACGCTGAGTGCACCCACTGGGTGTAGTCCCCGAGACTACGGTCGAATGCTTGTATTCGGCTGTAGTCTTAGAAACGTGAGCTTTTCCCTTTTTCACTCGGAAGTGAATTAAATTTGACATTTAGTCGATTGGTTCTTCGCAGAACTCTTGTGATCTTGTGGCTCGCTACTCAGAGCTGGAGCACAAGCATACTCAAGTCGAGCTGAGCTTGAAGCTGGTTCAGGAGAAGCTGACAAAGGCAAAGGAGGAGACCGAAGGTATGTTTGGTGAGACCCTGACGACTGCTTTTCCCCTTGCTTGTTTCAAAATCTGATCTTGCTGTAACTTGCAGGTAAGGTAAGGGAGGCCCAACAGAAGAAAGACCTTGAGCTAGCTGAGAAGATCAAGCTTGCTGACGAGAAGTTAGCTTCAGTCACCAAGCTCGAACAAGACAATACCAATCTGAAAGCTGCTCTTGGGATTGCCAACAAGGAGGTCAGTCGACTGAAAACTGATAAAGCTGCCCTGACCGACCAGTCACCAAATTGACTGGGAAGAAAACTGATCTGGAGGCCTTCCTGAGTGGACTTGCCAAGAAGCTGTTTCTTATGCTTGAAGGTAAACCTCTATGCTTGGCAGACATTTCCAATTGTGATTTTTCCATTCGACCATCTCCTTGACTTAGTGATCACCCTTGCAGAATTTTGTCAAAACTTTGAAGAAGAAACTAGCCGGCTGGAGCCAAACCTCGACCCCGTCAATTCTCCGGTGAACGATGAAGTTGCCATGGATGTTCTCCGACTGGAGTCCCGTGTTGCAGCTGTCGTGGACTATCTCGCAAGGCTGAAGGCCGCCACATCTCGCATCGACTCGATGCTTTGGCCTGAGGAGACACTTCAGAATGACCTTGAATCGCTGATGGCCCGGTTGAACACGATCCCTGGTCGAGTGCAGGAATGGAAGAAGTCCTCGGCTCGGTGTGGTGCAGATGTTGCTCTGTGTCTTGCCCGAGTCCACTGTAAGGATGCACGAGAAGAGAAGCTGGCGGCCCTTCGGGTGGCCAATACCAAGAAGCACGACTTCAGGTCCTTTATGGAAACTTTCCTTGCAGCTGCCACTCGGATCGCCGACGGAATTGACCTTGATGAATTCGTTGCTCCTTCCAGCTCTCCACAGGAGGGGTAAAAAACTTATTCTGGCTCGACGCTTTTAAATTTGCCTCGGTATGCCGAGTGGAATTGTAACCGATAAACCTTAACAGGCTTAACGCCTGAGCACTCTCGGTTCCTTTAGATATCGATTCAAACTTGAATTTGGTGCTTGAATATGATTGCCTTTGGCTCGAAATGTCTTTCGCAGGTTCAAAGCAAGGCGCCTTTACTGCAATCGACTTATTCTTCAGTCCACTTAGGCGAGCACTGGGCTGCAGCTAAGTCCCCGAGTGAGAGGTTTACTCTTCACTCGGCAGGATTTTGATAACTTAGGCGAGTGCTTGGACTGCAGCTAAGCCTCCGAGTGAGAGGGTTGCTCTACACTCGGTAGGATTTTGATAACTTAGGCGAGTGCTTGGACTGCAGCTAAGCCTCCGAGTGAGAGGGTTGCTCTACACTCGGTAGGATTTTGATAACTTAGGCGAGTGCTTGGACTGCAGCTAAGCCTCCGAGTGAGAGGGTTGCTCTACACTCGGTAGGATTTTGATAACTTAGGCGAGTGCTTGGACTGCAGCTAAGCCCCCGAGTGAGAGGGTTGCTCTACACTCGGTAGGATTTTGATAACTTAGGCGAGCGCAGGGCTGCAGCTAAGCCTCCGAGTGAGAGGGTTGCTCTTCACTCGGTAGGATTTTTGTAACTTAGGCGAGTGCTTGGACTGCAGCTAAGCCCCCGAGTGAGAGGGTTGCTCTACACTCGGTAGGATTTTGATAACTTAGGCGAGCGCAGGGCTGCAGCTAAGCCCCCGAGTGGAAGGCTGGCTTACCACTCGGTAGGATTTTTATAACTTAGGCGAGCACAGGGCTGCAGCTAAGCCCCCGAGTGGAAGGCTGGCTTACCACTCGGTAGGATTTTGATAACTTAGGCGAAACAGATTCGCAGCTAAGCCTCCGAGTGGGAGTCTGGCTCGCCACTCGGTAGGATTTTTACAAACTTAGGCAAAACGGATTCGCAGCTAAGTCACCCACTGAGGGGGAATTTTATTGGACAAAATAAAAAGCGACAGAAATTATGGAGGGACTATGACACTATTATTTTGAGGTCCATGAACTACAGAAGTATTTTATTGCAACTCATCCGAGTGATAAAACTTAAGTGTAAAATGGGCGGAGTAGCTCCGCGTTCCAAGCTCGGGGCTCGTCGATATTATGCTCGACGTTGTAAAGACGGTACGCCCCGTTGTGGAGAACCTTGGTGACGATGAAGGGGCCTTCCCAAGAAGGAGCAAGCTTGTGTGGTTTGTGCTGATCCACTCGGAGAACCAAATCTCCTTCCTGGAAGGCTCGACCTCTCACATTTCTGGCGTGGAAACGACGCAAATCTTGTTGGTAGATGGTCGACCGGATCAGAGCCATCTCCCTTTCTTCCTCTAAAAGGTCGACTGCGTCTTGCCGCGCTTGTTCAGCCTCTGCTTCGTTGTAGATTTCAACTCGAGGAGCATTGTGGAGAAGATCACTCGGCAAGACTGCTTCAGCTCCGTAGACCAAGAAGAATGGAGTTCTTCCGGTCGACCGATTAGGTGTCGTCCGCAGTCCCCAGAGTACTGAGGGAAGTTCATCGACCCAAGCTCCAGCCGCGTGTTTGAGATCACGCATCAGTCGAGGCTTCAATCCCTTAAGAATCAGTCCATTAGCTCGCTCTGCTTGTCCATTCGACTGCGGATGGGCGACTGAAGCGTAGTCGACCCGTGTGCCCTGGGAGTTGCAGAAAGCTCTGAATTCCACTGAGTCAAAGTTCGACCCATTATCCGTAATGATGCTGTGTGGGACTCCATATCTGAATATTAGTTCCCTGATGAAGCTAACAGCAGTACCGGTGTCAAGGCTCTTGATTGGTTTAGCCTCGATCCACTTGGTGAACTTGTCGACTGCCACCAGTACATGCGTGAAGCCACTTCGTCCTGTTCTCAAAGGACCGACCATGTCCAATCCCCATACTGCGAAAGGCCAGACGAGTGGAATGGTCTTCAGAGCCGACGCAGGCTTGTGTGACATATTCGAGTAGAATTGACATCCCTCGCACTTATCCACTATCTCTTTTGCCATCTCATTCGCCTTTGGCCAGTAAAATCCGGCTCGGTATGCTTTGGCCACGATGGTCCGAGAGGACGCATGATGACCACAGGTCCCCGAGTGAATATCATTGAGGATGAGTCGACCTTCTTCTGGTGTTATGCACTTCTGACCAACTCCAGTCGAGCTTTCTCTGTATAATTGTCCTTTGATTACGGTAAAGGCCTTAGATCGATGGACGATCTGTCGAGCCTCTTCCTCATCCTCCGGGAGCTCTTTCCTCAGGATATATGCGACATACGGAATCGTCCAGTCGGGAATGACCACCAAAACCTCCATGATCAAGTCGACCACCGCTGGGACTTCAACTTCAGTCGGATCTGTGGCACTCTTGGGCTGTGGAGTTTCTTCGGTGAAAGGATCTTCTTTGACTGACGGAGTGTGTATATGCTCCAAGAACACACCACTCGGGATGGCTTCTCTCTTGGAACCTATCTTTGCTAGATCATCAGCTGCTTGATTTTTCAGTCGGGGTATATGATGGAGCTCCAACCCCTCGAACTTCTTTTCCAGCTTCCTCACTGCACTGCAGTATCCAGTCATGGCTGGGCTTCTCACGTCCCACTCTTTCATCACCTGATTGACCACTAAATCCGAGTCGCCATAGACCATCAGGCGACGGACGCCGAGTGAAATGGCCATGCGCAACCCATATAAGAGGGCTTCATATTCTGCCTCATTGTTGGAGGAATCAAAGTGAATCTGGAGCACATATCTGAGCTTATCTCCTCTGGGGGAAACCAGGACAACCCCAGCACCAGAACCATTCAACATCTTAGAGCCATCAAAAAACATGGTCCAATGCTCCGAGTGAACTTCAGTCGGCTGCTGCTGTTCAATCCACTCGGCAAGGAAATCTGCTATTGCCTGGGACTTAATGGCTTTCTTTGCCTCAAACTTGATATCAAGGGGAAGAAGTTCAATCGCCCATTTGGCCACTCGACCAGTTGCATCTCTGTTGTGCAAGATCTCTGATAGTGGAGCGTCGCTGACGACTGTGATGGAATGATCAGAGAAATAATGAGCAACCTTCTTTGTGGTCATGTATATTCCATACACAAGCTTCTGATAATGAGGATATCTCTGCTTGGATGGAGTCAAGACTTCAGACAAATAATACACTGGGCGCTGAACTTTGAGAGCTTTTCCTTCTTCTTCCCGCTCGACCGTTAGCATAGTACTGACGACTTGTCCTGTGGCTGCGATATAGAGCAACAGAGGCTCTTTGCTGATTGGAGCAGCAAGCACCGGCTGGGTGGAGAGCAGAGCTTTTAGCTCGGCAAACGCTGCATCAGCTTCTGGAGTCCACTCGAACTTGTCTGTCTTCTTCATCAGTCGGTAAAGAGGTAATGCCTTTTCACCGAGTCGTGAGATGAATCGACTTAATGCGGCCAAGCATCCAGTAAGCTTCTGGACATCATGCACTCGCACAGGGCGTTTCATTCGGAGAATAGTGCCAATCTTCTCTGGGTTAGCGTCGATTCCCCGTTCGGAAACGAGAAAACCGAGTAACTTGCCACCAGGAACTCCAAATGTGCACTTTGATGGATTGAGCTTGATATCATACCTTCTGAGGTTGGCAAATGTTTCGGCGAGGTCAGTGAGCAGGTCGGAACCTTTCCGCGACTTGACAACGATATCATCCATATAAGCTTCCACATTCCGACTGATTTGAGTGAGTAGACACTTCTGAATCATTCGCATAAATGTGGCTCCGGCATTCTTGAGGCCGAACGGCATGGTGATATAGCAGAAGCACCCGAATGGAGTGATGAAAGCTGTTTTTACCTCGTCGGGCCCGTACAGACGGATCTGGTGGTACCCGGAGTAGGCATCTAAAAAAGATAACCTCTCACATCCCGCGGTCGAGTCAACAATTTGATCTATGCGAGGGAGAGGAAAATGATCTTTCGGGCAGGCCCGGTTGATGTGCTTGAAATCAATGCACATTCGGAGCGACTTGTCCTTCTTAGGAACCATGAAGACATTAGCGAGCCACTCGGAGTGGTATATCTCTCGGATAAATCCTGCCGCCAACAGTCGAGCCACTTCTTCTCCAATGGCTTTTCTCTTCTGGACGGCGGACCGCCGAAGATGCTCTTTGACTGGTTTTGCAGATGAGTTGACTCTTAGGCGATGCTCAGCCAGTCCCCTGGGAACACCTGGCATGTCAGCGGGCTTCCATGCAAAAATGTCCCAGTTCTCACGGAGGAACTGGATGAGCGCTTCTTCCTATTTTGGGTCGAGTGTCGTGGAGATGCGGGTCGGAGCTGCTTCGGGGTCGGTCAGGTGAATGTGAACAGGCTTCGTCTCACCGGACGACTGGAATGCAGACTCTGTGGCGGGCTTCTTGGATCGCAGCAAGTCACTCGGATCTGCGTTTTGCTTGTATTCTTCGAACTCGACTGCCGTCACCTGGGAATCGGCAATCTTGGAGCCCTTCTGAAAGCACTCTTCTGCCTTTTTCCTATCACCGGTGACAGTGATCACTCCTTTGGGACCGGGCATCTTCAATTTGAGGTATACGTAGCATGGTCGAGCCATGAACCGCGCGTAAGCTGGTCTCCCCAAAATGGCATGATATGCACTTTGAAAATCCACGACCTCAAACGTCAACTTTTCTTTGCGAAAATGCTTTGAATCGCCAAACACCACGTCCAAAGCTATCTGGCCGAGTGACTCGGCCTTCTTCCCTGGTATAACTCCATGAAAGCTCATGTTACTAGTGCTCAGTCGGGACATCGGAATGCCCATACCTTTCAATGTGTCTGCATACAATAAGTTCAGCCCACTTCCACCATCCATCAGCACCTTTGTCAGTCGAGTGCCTTCGACAACTGGATCGACCACCAAAGCTTGCCTCCCAGGGGTGGCAATATGAGTCGGGTGATCAGATTGGTCGAATGTGATGGGTGTTTGAGACCACTTCAGATAATTTGTTTTTGCGGGGGCAACCATGTTCACCTCTCGGTTAATCACTTTCAGTCGACTTCTGCTTTCCACATCTGCAAAGATCATCAGAGTGGAGTTGATATGCGGATATCCTTCCTCACTGTCCTCCTTGTCTTCGGCCTTGTCCGACTCCTTCTCCTTGTCCTTAGACTGTTTTCCCTGAAACTGCTGGATCAGGAGTCGACATTGGCGAGTGGTGTGCTTCGGGTAAATGATATTCCCCTCTTCGTCTTTCTTCGTGTGAATGTGACATGGCATATCCATCACGTCGTTCCCTTCTTTATCCTTTACCTTCTTGGGGTTCCAGGATCCTTTTGGTTTCCCCTTAAACTTTCCTTGAGTCACGGCCAGAGCCTCTCCAGGAGCTGCCGGTTCAGCCTTCCGCTTCTGTTTCCGACTGGTGTTTCCTTTTTCCGACTGACTCGGCTTGTGCTTGCCGCTTCGGAGTCGGTCTTCTTCTTCGCCGTTGGCGTACTTGGTAGCAATCTCCATCATCCGACTCAAGGTCATGTCGCCGGTTCGACCAAACTTCAAACTCAGTTCTCTGTTCTTGACACCATCTTTGAAGGCGCAGACTGCCTGATGATCAGACACATTCTCCACAGTGTGGTGCAAAGTGATCCACCTCTGAATATACTCTCTGAGAGTCTCATTAGTTTTCTGCACGCAGACTTGCAACTCTGTCAATCCAGCTGGTCGCTTGCAAGTTCCTTCAAACGTCCTGACGAACACTCGGGACAGATCTTCCCAAGTGTAAATGCTGCTAGGAGGTAATTGAGTCAACCATGCCCTGGCAGAACCTTCCAACATGAGGGGCAAATGCTTCATGGCCACCTCGTCATTCCCACCACCGATCTGAACTGCCACTCGGTAGTCTTCAAGCCAAGTTTCAGGCTTAGACTCACCAGTGAACTTGCTGACTCCTGATGCCAACCTGAAATTGGGAGGGATAACTGCGGCTCTGATAGCTCTGCTGAAACATTCAGGACCAGAAACATGCACTCGACTGCTTGTGGGTACATCTCTGTCGAGTCCACCTCGATGGGCTCTGTTCCGGTCAACCAACCCTTGCACGATAATGGATCGCGCGTCGAAGCCTGGTTCTCTGGGGTCGACTGGAACCCTACGCCCTGTACTGTACTGACGCCTATCATCTGGCTGCCGACGAGCGTAAGACCCACCCCTCGGAGGGGAAGAGGGCACTCGACGCCTGTCATCTCGGTCGAGTCTGTCGTCATATTGATCTCGCCGATTCCCGCGCCCTTCGCGCCGCGGAGGCGATCTGGGGCTGTGCGCCGACTGAACCGTATTCACAGCGACGGATCGACTGTGAATTCTGTTGCACGACTGAGACACGGCTGAATTCTGATCTCCTGCTGCCCGGAGTAGATCCCTGATCTGCAGCAAACCTCTGCCAGCTTCCGACTGCGAAGGCTGGATGGACTCTGCTATACGGGTCGCAGCTGCTAAATTCTGAATTGGGGTTCGATATACCTGAGTCGGCGGGAAGAGTTGACGTCGACTGGTGTCGGGAACTCGTTGCCGCGCGCGCTCGTCGAGTGCTCGCTGAAGGTTCTCCAGTCGAGTGCGCTCGGCCAAATTGGCCAGACGCGCCTCCTCCAAGGCACGAGCCTCGGGGGTTTCTCCTGCGATGGGAATACGCAGGGGATCCTCGTTCCTGCGGCGAAGTTCCTCTCTTTGCAGAGAGTCGAGTGGCTCGGGCTGGTACTCTTCGTAGCCTCGTGTAGGGTCGCCGCCGTCACCTGCTCCACCACCACGGGCGAAGCCAGGGGGACTGTGGGGCCCGTCGACCATCAAGATTTCCGCCGCTCGATCACTGCTACCGCACTCGGATGCAGTCTCTACGGAGCCAGTCGACTGATCGAACAAGCCGTAGAGAGGTTCATCGGGCTCGATTGCCGCAACTTGGGTGGTGGCCGATTGGCGAGCCACCGCGTGCCTCACCCATCGCTGAAGCCTCGACCGGCCTGAGCGCTTGCGCTGGCGGGAGACCGGGAGGGCGGACGATAAAGGAGCCGACCGATACTGGGTCGACGGTTGCCGCAGCAGAACGCCACGGACACATGCGCGAAAATGCGTCGCACCGCGGACGGGGAGCGCATCCACGTCGAGTGGAGCCTCCTGGAGCCATGCGGAGTCGTCAGCGATGAAGGCGAGAGTGCCGAGACGGATCTCTTGACCCTCGACCAAAACTCCGGCAGACACCATGACGAAAGTACTCGGAAGAATCGCAACTTCTCCACAAAATCGCTAAAACACCTGCCCCACGGTGGGCGCCAACTGTCGTGGTTCTAAGCCTGACAGTAGAGTGGGGGGTAGGTATTGAGAGGCAAGGTCTTAGCTATGGAGAGGTTGTAAGCACAAAGGATGTACGAGTTCAGGCCCTTCTCGGAGGAAGTAACAGCCCTACGTCTCGGAGCCCGGAGGCGGTCGAGTGGATTAGGAGTATATGAGTTACAAGGTGCCGAACCCTTCTGCCTGTGGAGGGGGGTGGCTTATATAGAGTGCGCCAGGACCCCAGCCAGCCCACGCAGGAGAGGGTTTATGGTGAGTTAAGTCTGGGGCGTTACTGGTAACGCCCCACATAAAGTGCCTTTATTATCATAAAGTCTACTTGATTACAAGCCATTGCAGTGCAGAGTGCCTCTTGACCTTCTGGTGGTCGAGTGAATCTTCGTGGTCGAGTCCTTCAAGTCAGTCGAGTGTGTCCCTCGTTAGTCGACTGGAAGGCGACTTCTTCTGAGGGTGTCCTTGGGTAAGGTACTTAGATCAGGTCCATGACCCTACCCTAGGTACATAACCCCATCACTGCGTGCTCAGCGACTTGGTGTCCGGGACTGTGTGTCCTCGAGTTTAAATACTCAGCCGCTCCAACCAGACGTACAACTGAGACAGCAGTTGGAACTGGTCTACCAAATCATTGTCTTCACCAACCCTACTAGTTCTATTTCCTCAACTCTTTCATTTCTTCATTACTGTGTTGAGTGATTGTTCATATCTGTGTTTGAAGACTTTGATTGAAGACTTTCTCAATTTCCTCAGTTCAATTTCTTCAGTCTGTTTGTCTTCATCTTGTGTTATCATGTGTTTACGCTTTCTGTACTCTGTGTTTGTCTTCATTTCATCATGATGACCATCTGTGTATTCTGTCATGCTTACTTCTGAGTACTTATTCCGCTGCAAGTAGTTCTTCGCTAAGGAATTTCCTCACCGGCAAATTCCTCAGTGAAGAATTCATAAAAATCACCTATTCACCCCCCCTCTAGTCGATATAACGCACTTTCACTAAGCCAGTTTATCAGCCGGTTGGGGGAGAAGGCGATCCCTCTGTATCAGATGATGAAGAAAACAGACAACTTTGTCTGGAGTGATGCTGCTAATGAGACATTTGAGGATTTGAAGAAACAGTTGGCCGAACCGCATGTTCTTGCTGCCCCCATTGATAAGGAACCATTGCTGTTATACGTGGCCGGTAACGCCCGGGCTGTTAGCATGGTTATTGTGGTGGAGCGCAAGGAGGCTGGTAAGGAGTATCCGGTTCAACGACCAGTTTATTATATCAGCGAGGTACTTATCGAGTCCAAACAGAGATATCCCCATTGGCAGAAGCTGGTGTATGGAGTGTTTATGGCGAGCCGGAAGCTTAAGCAATACTTTCAAGGCCATCCCATCACTGTGGTCAGTTCTGCTCCATTGGGAGATATCATTCAAAATAGGGAGGCGACATGCCGGGTTGCTAAGTGGGCTATTGACCTTGGACCTCACGGGATAAAATATATGCCTCGCACTGCTATCAAGTCCCAAGCGCTCGTGGATTTCATCAATGACTGAACAGAGTTACAGGCACCAGAGGTTAAACCGGATAACGCATACTGGACTATTCATTTCAATGGATCCAGACAATTGGAGGGCTCGGGGGTGGGAGTGGTTTCTTACTTCCCCTCGAGGTGACAAATTTTGTTATGTTCTCCGTATAATGTTTCCCTGTACTAACAATGCAGCTGAGTATGAGGCTTTGCTCCAAGGTCTTTGGATGGCTAAGGAGATGAACTTAATCCGGGTACATTGCTTTGGCGACTCCGATTTAGTGGCTCAGCAAGTATCTAGTACGTGGGCCTCCAAGGATCCACTTATGGTGGCTTATCGACTTGAGGTGGATATCATTGCCAGCCACTTCAAGGGTTACCAGGTCGAGAACATTGATCGGCACAAGAATGAAGCGGCGGACGCTCTAAGCCGGCTCGGATCCCAGCGTAAACCGGTGCCTCCTAATGTTTTTCTTGATGTTCTGCATAATCCGTCGGTCAATATACCAACGGAGGAGGATCTGGCTATTCCTGACTCGGAAGCTCAATTGGTGGCAGTTCTTCATGCTATCCCTGACTGGACAGTGCCATACCTGGCGTATATGACCTGGGGCGAGTTACCAGAGGATGAAGTTTTGGCCAGGCAGATAATCCGACGGTCCAAGTCCATGACTATTATCAATGGCGAGTTACATCATTGCAGTGTCTCAGGGGCGTTTCAACGTTGTGTTTCTCCTAAAGAAGGCTGTGAGATCTTGCGTGAAATCCACGAAGGAGATTGTGGTCATCATGCCGGTTCAAAATCCTTGGTGGCTAAAGCTTTCCGGCACGGTTTTTACTGGTTAACAGCTCATGCTGATGCGGAAGATCTGGTCAGGAAGTGTGATGGCTATCAGAAGTTTTCACGCCGAGCTCATGTTCCGGCCCAGGAATTGAGGATGATTCCAATCACCTGGCCGTTTGCAATTTGGGGGCTGGATATGGTTGGGCCTTTTAAGAGGTCCAAGGATAAGAAGACCCACCTTCTAGTGGCGATTGATAAATTCACCAAGTGGGTAGAGGCAGAGCCAGTGAGCAAGTGTGATGCGTCCACGGCGGTTCAATTCATGAAAAAGGTGATCTTCTGCTTTGGTTTCCACACAACATTATAATAGATAATGGCACGAATCTCTCCAAAGGTGTTATGGAAGAGTTCTGTCAATGTGAACACATCCGGCTTGATGTGTCTTCAGTGGCTCACCCCCAGTCTAATGGTCAAGTAGAGCGAGCTAATCAGGAAATCCTGAAGGGTATCAAGCCCCGGCTTATGGTCCCTTTACAGAGGACGCCGGGTTGTTGGGTGGAAGAGTTACCTTCCGTTTTATGGAGCATTAACACCACCCCAATAGATCTACGGGTTACACACCCTTCTTCATGGTTTATGGAGCAGAAGCAGTTCTCCCAAGTGATATTCGCCATGACTCGCCCCGAGTGGCAGCTTATGTTGAAGCGGACAATGAAAGAGCATGCCAAGATGCATTGGACCTGTTATATGAAAAACAGGATATTGCGGCAGCTCGTTCGACGATTTACCAGCAAGACCTGCGGTGTTATCATAGCCACCGGGTTAAAACCAGGGCTTTTCAAGAAGGCGACTTAGTGCTCCGGCTTATCCAAGATCAGACTGACATGCACAACTTGTCCCCACCTTGGGAAGGGCCCTTTGTGGTCAGCAAGAATCTGAACAACGGGTCATACTACCTTATCGATGTTCGAGAGCACAAAGACTCACGCAAATCGGAGGAGGAGACCCGCCGGCCGTGGAATATAGCTCATCTTCGGCGTTACTACACCTGAGCCACATGCTCCTACTATGTATATATTTTTGACAATGTACATATTATGATCAATAAATAAACTGGCATCCTTGCTAAAGTGGTGCCTCTGCCGTTTCGTCTTATATGTCTTCTTGGTTACATGGGGGTCCTGCATGTATAGCGGAGTCCTAATTACCCATTAAACTGGCTTATAAAGCCATAAAAAAAAGCTTGGGGGCTTCACACCCAAGGGACCAAAGAGAGTCTGTTGCCACGCACAGCTCAAACATAGGTACCCACTGAGCACAGCTCACAATGTTACCTGGGGGCTCTTTGTGCACAGCAACAAAGAGTTTTAAAGGACCTTGTAATAGGCTATCAAGCCAGGCTTGGAAGCCAGGTGTATTCACCTAAAACCCCGGGTTAACCTGCCTTCATCAAGTAAGTCACTCCGTCCAGGTAATCCTGGTATGACCCGCCGAACGTTTGTCAAGTCAATCTTATACAGACCCTGAACTTGTCAAAGTTAAAACGACGATTGGTTAATGTCAGGCCCATCTTAAAAGGCTTTGTAAAGTGGTTTAACTCAGTGGCCTGGCAGCCCATGAAAAGCCTTGAATTTGGGCCTGACAGCCCTTGAAAAGCCTCGACTACAAGTTTTCATTTGCTTTTATTTGCCAAAGTTTTTCTCCTTTGATAAGGTTTTGAGGTAAACCGGCGTCTATTGACCCGGCCTGACTATAAGTCAACAATATAACCCGGTGTTGGTTAACCCGGCGTGATTTTCAACTATAAGTTGTTAGTACACCACCTATTATAAACCGGTGTTTGTTAAAACCCGGCCTGGCATTAAGTGTAAGTCGCCAGGAGGATCGTCCAGTGTTTATCATAACCCGGCATGGCTTATTATAAACCAGCACAACATGGTGGGAGTTATCAACACTCAAGATTTGGGTTATCACCCTTACTACAAAAAGTTGGTAAACCAACAATGTGATTCAATATCACAGGTATGATATATTTCATATTTCGTTATTTTATAGCCTTGGTTATAAACTCTGGCTTTATATTGGGTATCATAACCCGTCCGGCGGTAAACCGCCAGGGCGGTTTTAAGTTTATCACATGCAGAAAATAGGATTGCATCAAGCTGTTAAAGATCATAAGCAAACATTACATATCATGACAGATTGACAGTATCAGGCAAAGTGGCTATGCATGATGGCATAACGGACCAAGTGTTTAAGCTAGCCTATTACAAGGTGTTTTAACTGCCTAAAAGGATAATTGTTTCTCATAAAGAGGACAGTGCGCAGATGATAAATCGGCTTCCGAATTATGATTCTTCTTCAGCTTGATGTGAAGATTGCAGATCATCCTACGCCGGTTCACCCTCCGCCTCCCCGCCCAGTGGCTGGAAGTCAATGGTTGCCCAGTCAATTCCAGACAAAGCTCAAAAGACAGCTTCATCGCTTATAAGATCTGACGGTTCAACATCAGGGGCATAAGTATGCTTACGGATTGGCGGGATTAGATTTTGTGCTTCATAAACCGACGGGTCAATCCATTTGTTCTCTGCATCATAGATGGACCGGTGGAAAGATAAATCAGTATCTTCGGCCAGTTTACTTGCAAGCGGGCGCATCTCCTTTGTCAAAGAGCTAAGGGCATCATTGTCAAAATCCAACCCATCTTCTTTTTGGCTAGGATAGCCATTCCCAATGTCTTCCGGATCAAGATCAGCTATCCAAGCCTTAGCCCGAGTCAGTGCAGACAAAGTGCTAGCCCTTGCAGCAGATCTCTTCACTTCCTCTAGCTGGGCAGGTGTCATGGATAGTTTGGCCAATGTATCCTTGATTAAAGTTGGCGGCGGTTTATTGTACGAAGCAGTGCAGATGACTCGTTGAGCGCCAGTATATAACTACTCTATCAAGCTATAGGCAGCCCTCAGTTTCTTGCGCATGTCTGAGCCGAGATGGGCGACATGACTACCTGCAAATTGTTACAATATTATTGTTAAACCGACAGTTTCAAGGATGATTAAGTACAGTTCATTACAAGGATATTTACCAAAAACAGCAGAAGTCATAGCGTTGATTTGCCGCTTTAGCCCAGCTCTTCTGCCACCGGTTTAAGGGCCGCTTCAGCATCCTCCGCCTGCTTTAGCAAAGTGGCTTTTTCAGCCTCCCAATCTGCTCGCTCGCCTTTGAAGCCATCCTTCAATTGCTCCACGGCTGTTAAAGCGCCCTTCAACTCTTCTTTGGCCTTTGAAGTTTAGGCTTCCTGGGACTTGATGTTTTCCTGGAGATCGGCGATTTGAGAATCTTTGTTGGTTAAGTCAGCCTGCAAAAGATAGACAATAAGTTGGCAATACTTTTTTCAAAGTCCCAAGCACATAACAAGTTATACACTTGGCACTTGGGGGCTAATGCGGATTGCTTTTTTCTCAAATGATATTTTAAGTTCCAAGCATACAACATGTTATATACTTGGCACTTGGGGGCTAATGCATATCGGATCAGTTCAAGGTTATCAAGTTTTATTGCATGAACCGGGTCATGTTAATGACTGAAAGGAATTCTGATGTATAAACCGGTCTATAGGGGCTACACAAGCAAAATCCAATCTTCTCCTACTACAAGTCCTGATTCACATTCATATTGATGAACCGGCCCTTGGGGGCTACTAGAGTTGATAATTGAAGCAGGTTATAAGGGAAAAAAGAAGTTATTCAAAGGAACATATATTTACCACATATCGCTCTTTCATCAGGTTTACTAAACCGGCTTCGTAATCGCGGCTGGTATACAGATGGTTTAGATATCCAGAGTGGATGTCCCGAGCAGAGAGATGGGCATAGCTTGACAAATATGTTTTCCATTTTCCCTTGTCCACAGCGGAAAATTCTTCTTTTGCACTATGTTTTGATAAAGCGACAGGATTGCCAGGAGCAGTATGGCCAAAGCCAGTAATCACAACATCATCCGTCTTGCCTTCAACAGTCTTATCTGGGCTTGGCAGTTTAGCAGATGCTTTTGCAGGGCTTGGTGGATCGGCAGCTGGGCTTGGCAGATCAGTAGGCTGGCTTGTTGGATTTATTTCTGGTGGATCAACAAAAGTATCCTGACCCTGAGGTACCGAGTCATCCAGAGCAATGTCAGTATTTTGATCAAGAGCCTCTCAGGTCCTCTCCGGTTCAATGGCCGGATTATCATCACTTGGTGTAGTCAGCTTGGCTTTTTTGCTAAGTCTGGCTTTGGCACTAAAAAGAACAAATGCAGAGGTTACTATAATAAACCGGTGCAAGGCATAAAAACTAAGTCTATTATGCTTACCCAGGAACGGTCTTCAGTGGAGGCATCTGTGTGGTCGATGAATAGCCGGAGGATGAATGGGAGGTTCCCTGATAATTCGAATCAGACGGATTAAGAGGATATCGGAAGTAACCCGCCTTGGGATATAGTGTATTAAAAGAACAAGAGACCTCTTGTCGATGTTTGCGAACCGGAGAATATGGTAAACCGGAGGATGTAACTTGTTGACCGCTATGCCAAGTGGTGCGGCGAGTTTCATGCTGTTGTGTCTTCAAAGAAAAGTGCGGATCCAAAGAAGCAAGAGGGTGTGAACGTTTTACTTTCCGGACTGCTCGACGAAGTTTTGGTACTGGCACATGATTTGAGTCGGAGGATAGAACAATTACCTCTACATCACCAGCGTGGCTAGCTTTTGCATCATCCTGATAACAATCATTGTCAATGAGGTGTATGAAAAAAGAACCAAGAGAATCAATTTCTACCTCTGACTCAGGATCATCAAGCTCTTCATCATTGGGCAGATCAGCAGCCTTGGTGGTTTTCTTCTTTGCTGGCCTCTTGGTAACCCTGGTCTTGATGCGGGGTGCCCTCGCCGGTTTATCCTGCGATTTCCTTTTCCAAAACGTATCATCGCTCTGCGTAGATGGACAACAAAGTTATAAATAAATAATTAAGGAGAAATGGATCAAAGCAAAAATAAGATAACTCTTACAGCTGGCGGTTTGTTAGATGCATAGAAGGGACTAAGCCCTACTCTGCTACAGGCAGCCACCGGTTCATCAAGCATTTTCTTGACGTCTTCGGTGACTTCGTCATCTATGAGCTCGATGTCAACATGACGCTGAGGGTATTTTAGATCCCCTGTATATTCACACATTAAACCGGGGCACCGGCTTAAAGGTAAAATACTCCAAGACACCCAGTAGGGGACAAAATCAATGCCTGTCAGGCCATTGGCAACAAATGCCCTGAGTTTTGCTAGTTGAGGGGCATATTTTGATCTTTCCTTGGCAGTGAGTCGTTGAGGAATCGGACGAGTTTTGGTAAGCTGATATGCACGATAACCCGGCAGAGGATTTTCGTTGTCTGGAGCTGTATTGCGGCAGTAAAACCAAGTCTGATTCTAGTCCTTGGGGTGGCTATGATGTTTGGCGTGAGGGAAGTCGACATCCTTTCTCTTCTGGATTGAAACGCCCCCGAGTTCAGTGTTGGGCCTGTTCGTAAATTCAGTATGACAGTTTAAGTAAAAGAAGTCCCGGAATAGTTCCACAGTGCGTTCCTCTTGCAGATAGACTTCGCAAAATACTTGAAAATTGCATATGTTGGACACATAGTTCGGTCCAATATCTTGAGGATGGATCTAGAAGCTGGCAAGAACATCACGAAAGAACTTTGATCCGGGAGGGCTGAACCCTTGATTCAGATGATCAGTAAAAACAATCACTTCTCCATTCTGAGGCTCGGGAGGATTTTCTAAACCGGGGAGTCTCCAGTGGATGGTTTCCTTGCTCGCTAAAGCGCCAGTCACAACATACCCAGTCAGTTGCTCTTCAGTAACCCGGGAAGGGACCCAATTGCAAGCATAAAATGATTTGGCCATTTGAACAGGAAGCTGGAAAAGAGGATCAAGGTCGGTTTAAGGTTTTAATTGATGCAGATAATCCGGTTTAAAGACAGGAAAAACAAATTAAAACATATGCGCATGATAAGCCGGAGTTTTATATTGAGGATGAGTGGCGGTTTAAGAGAGGGCTAATGGTGCCTGGCAGGTTGTCATCTTGTAAAAAGTTAAATCGCCTACACTAGTGCAGAAGTTAGAGATCTGAAAAAATCTCTAAGTATTGCAGAAACAGGTTTTGCAAGTTGAGGCTATAGTTTTGGATCTACCGCAGTCTTAAAAAGAAGGAAAAATTCAAAACCCTAGGCGGTATCAATGAAATAGCTAAAGGCCAGATGGAATCTGTTCACTGATAACAGAGATGTTATGATGAAGAATAATGAGATCTAGTTATGGCCGCACAGAAACAAAGGTTATATTCTTATTAAAAGATCCGTGTGACATCAATGGGTACGGAAGAACACCGAAGAACAACGAAACCCTAATGGTGGATCTGAGGAGAAGACGAAGAAAGCTTATAGAGGTTGCAGGAGAGGCGGAGAGGCGTCGCGTTTCTCTGGTCAGATCAGGTTGATGCAGCGGCCGTTGGTGGTGCAGAAGCGAAGGTCGACAGCGGCGGCTGCGCTCGAGCTCCGAGGCGATGTGAGGAAGACGATGAGGTGAAGGGGCATGAAGAGGAAAGGAAAGAATGACCCTTTTCCCTATTTATAAAGTGAAGGGATAAGTGACAGGCGCGGGAATCGAGGAACCCAAAAAATGGATATCTGACACAGCTGTCGCCTTGATTTTCGAAGGGTTATTAATAAGAAAAAAGCGTTTACAGGGTTTTATATGGAGATGATGTCATGACGATTCACTACAATCTTAAAAGATGACGTCACGGCGGTTTACCAAGTGCATATGGAAATGATATCATGGCGGTTTACAAGATTCTTTGAAGATCAAGGAGTTTTTCTAAGGATTGAAGATTGACATGAATAGGTTCAAATCAATCTGGGGCCTAATGTTGGGGATATAACTACTGAGCATAAACCGCCCAGGAGGGCCGGGTTATGCTCATCCGTATTGAGCCCATGAAGACAAGGATTATGGCACTTTACTATTAAAGCTTAGAGGCCTGGAACCCAAGGGCGGATTAAGGCCCATAGACATAAACCGCCATGAGTTATGTAACTTGAGTTGTAAGTTAGGGAAAGGTAGAAACCGAGACAGACACATGTATGAGTCGGCCTCGGTATTTTGTAAACCGCCGGGCGTCAACCTGTGTATATAAAGGGGTGACCCGGTGGCGGTTCAGGGACAAGAAACAACAACTCTAGAGATAGGTAAAGCGGATTCGCTCCCTGCTCATCGAAACCCCATCAATTCCACCACAACTGGATCGTAGGCTTTTACCTTCACCGCAAGGGGCCGAACCAGTATAAACTCCACGTGTCCTTTGTCCGGTTTAACCCCTTTAAGTTAATCTCGTTGCGATGGCTCCATGACTAAGTCCTCTCACTAGGACATCTGACGTGTTAATTCCACGACAGGCGGGGTCTCAAACGCCTACTCGTGCATACGTACGGCCAGGGCTCGTGTACATGGAGAGGCAGTAGATGGCAGCAACGGCATCGTGTTCATCAGGAGCGAACCGACTTGGACGGAACAACCGAAATGAGGTCTGGCGTACTGCAGAACGGAGGAAACGGGCCTTCTGTTCGACCGCGTATGGTCGAAACGGGGTCCTGTTCATCGGGAAGGATCTGGCGTACTACAGAATGGAGGAAATGGACTTGTGTTCGACCGCGTACGGTCGAAACGGGGTCCTGTTCAGCGGGAAGGTGATAACCCACAAGTATAGGGGATCGCAACAGTTTTCGAGGGTAGAGTATTCAACCGAAATTTATTGATTCGACACAAGGGGAGCCAAAGAATATTATCAAGTATTAGCAGCTGAGTTGTCAATTCAACCACACCTGGAAACTTAGTATCTGCATCAAAGTGTTTAGTAGCAAAGTAATATGATAGTGGTGGTAACAGTAACAAAAGTAAAGACAACAAAAGTAATGTTTTTGGGTATTTTGTAGTGATTGTAAAAGCAGCAACGGAAAAGTAAATAAGCGAGAACCAGTATATGGAAAACTCGTAGGCACCGGATTAGTGATCGATAATTATGCCGGATGCGGTTCGTCATGTAATAGTCATAACATAGGGTGACAGAGAACTAGCTCCAATTCATCAATGTAATGTAGGCATGTATTCCGAATATAGTCATACATGCTTATGGAAAAGAACTTGCATGACATCTTTTGTCCTACCCTCCCGTGGCAGCGGGGTCCTATTGGAAACTAAGGGATATTAAGGCCTCCTTTTAATAGAGAACCGGAACAAAGCATTAGCACATAGTGAATACATGAACTCCTCAAACTATGGTCATAACCAGGAGTGGTCCCGATTATTGTCACTTCGGGGTTGCTGGATCATAACACATAGTAGGTGACTATAGACTTGCAAGATAGGATCAAGAACATACATATATTCATGAAAACATAATAGGTTCAGATCTGAAATCATGGCACTCGGGCCCTAGTGACAAGCATTAAGCATAGCAAAGTCATAGCAACATCAATCTCAGAACATAGTGGATACTAAGGATCAAACCCTAACAAAACTAACTCGATTACATGATAAATCTCATCCAACCCATCACCGTCCAGCAAGCCTATGATGGAATTACTCACGCACGGCGGTGAGCATCATGAAATTGGTGATGGAGGATGGTTGATGATGACGATGGCGACGAATCCCCCTCTCTGGAGCCCCGAACGGACTCCAGATCAGCCCTCCCGAGAGAGATTAGGGCTTGGCGGCGGCTCCATATCGTAAAACACGATGATTTCTTCTCTCTGATTTTTTTCTCCTCGAAAGCCAATATATGGAGTTGGAGTTGGCGTCGGAGGGCTTCAAGGGGGCCCACAAGGTAGGGGGGCGTGCCCAGGAGGGGGGGGGCGCCCCCCACCCTCGTGGACAGGGTGTGGGCCCACTGGTCTTCATCTTTGGCGAGGATTTTTTATTATTTATTCTAAGATATTCCGTGGAGTTTCAGGTCATTCCGAGAACTTTTGTTTTCTGCACATAAAACAACATCATGGCAATTCTGCTGAAAACAGCGTCAGTCCGGGTTAGTTCCATTCAAATCATACAAGTTAGAGTCCAAAACAAGGGCAAAAGTGTTTGGAAAAGTAGATACGACGGAGATGTATCAACTCCCCCAAGCTTAAACCCTTGCTTGTCCTCAAGCAATTCAGTTGACAAACTGAAAGAGAAAAAGAAAAACTTTTACAAACTCTGTTTGCTCTTGTTGTTGTAACCTGAAAAGCCAGCATTCAAGTTTCAGCAAATATTATGAACTAACCATACTAACAATAACACATATGTCTCACAATTACTCATATCAATAGCATAATCAGCTAGCGAGCCATAATAATAAAACTTGGATGACAACACTTTCTCAAAATAATCATAACATGATATAACAAAATGGTATCTCGCTAGCCCTTTCTGAGATCACAAAACATAAATGCAGAGCACCTTTAAAGATCAAGGACTGACTAAACATTGTAATTCATGGTAAAAGAGATCCAGTCAAGTCATACCCAATATAAACCAATAATAATGAATGCAAACGACAGTGTGCTCTCCAGCGGGTGCTTTTAATAAGAAGGGTGATGACTCAACATAAAAGTAAATAGATAGGCCCTTCGCAGAGGGAAGCGAGGATTTGTAGAGGTGCTAGAGCTCGATTTTGAAAATAGATATTGAATAACATTTTGAGTGGTATACTTTTGCTGTCAAAGCAACAACTATGAGATGGCTGTATCTTCCATACTACATGCATTATAGGCAGTTCCTAAACAGAATGGTAAAGGTTTATACTCCCCCAACGACCAACAAGCATCAATCCATGGCTTGCTCGAAACAACGAGTGCCTCCAACATACAACAGCCCTGAGGGAGTTTTGTTTAATTATTTTGATTTGCTTTGATCTTTTTGGATCATGGGACTGGGCATCCCGGTTACCGGCCCCTTCTCGTGAATGAGGAGCGGAGTCCACTCCTCTTGAGAATAACCCACCTAGCATGGAAGATATAGGCAGCCCTAGTTGAAACATGAGCTGCTCGAGCATACAAAACAGAATTTCATTTGAAGGTTTAGAGTTTGGCACATACAAATTTACTTGGAACGGCAGGTAAATACCGCATATAGGTAGGTATAGTGGACTCATATGGAACAACTTTGGGATTTAAGGAGTTTGGATGCACAAGCAGTATTCCTGCTTAGTACAGGTGAAGGCTAGCAAAAGACTGGGAAGTGACCAACTGAGAGAGCGACAACAGTCGTAAACATGCATTAAAATTAATTCACACCGAGTACAAGCATGAGTAGGATATAATCTGCCATGAACATAAAT
Organism: Triticum dicoccoides; assembly: GCF_002162155.2. Lineage (NCBI taxonomy): Eukaryota > Viridiplantae > Streptophyta > Magnoliopsida > Poales > Poaceae > Triticum > Triticum dicoccoides. The sequence goes on along the minus strand of NC_041387.1, from coordinate 527,595,153 downwards.
ATCATGAAGGCTATGTTGATTTGATTCAACTACATGCGTGAACATGTGCCAAGTCTAGTCACTCAATTCATTTAAAGGAGGATACCATCCCATCAAACCACATCATAATCATTCTAATAGCATGTTGGCACGCAAGGTAAACCATTATAACTCATAGCTAATCAAGCATGGCACAAGCAACTATAATCTCTAAATGTCATTACAAATATGTTTACTTCATAATAGCTGACTCAGGAACGATGAATCATCATATTTACAAAAACAAAAGAGGTCGAGTTCATACCAGCTTTTCTCATCCCAATAAGTCCATCATATATCATCATTATTGCCTTTCACTTGCACGACCGAACGATGTGTATAATAATAAGAGTGCATGTGCATTGGACTAAGCTGGAATCTGCGAGCATTCAATAAACAGGAGAAGACAAGGCAATATGGGCTCTTGGTTAAATCAACAATGATGCATATAGGAGCCACTTCAACAATTTAATCGTAGTCTTCTCCTACTGACCCCCAAAGAAAAGAAAAGAAATAAAAACTATTTACACGGGAAAGCTCCCAACAAGCAAAAGAAGAACGGGAAATATTTTTGGGTTTTCTTTTTAATTACTACAGCAAAGAAATAAACTACTACTAACAATTTCTTTTTGGTTTTTTTCTTAAGGTTTATTAAACACACAAGAAGAAAGCAGGAAAAAGAAAATAAACTACCATGTATATTACAGTGAAAGAGTATGAGCACCGACATCTAGCAATGAGTGTGTGTGAACATGAATGTAATGTCGGTGGGAAATACGTACTCCCCCAAGCTTAGGCTTTTGGCCTAAGTTGGTCTATTGCCAGGGATAGCCTGGCGGATACCCGTAGGTGAAGCTGGGGTCGTACTGCGGTGAAGAAGACTCTGACTGCCACTGGCTGGCAACCACCTCTGGATCCCAAGAATAAACAGACTGTCATGGAGGCTCATCTTGTGGCTCCGGTTCCGGGGCTGGTGTAGGATTCCAATTGGCTTGAACGGCCACCCACGGAACAATGTGAGGACCTGCAGACAAGTTAAACAAAGAAGGAGCAGGCAAGGTAATAGTCTCAGGGTGATGTTTATCAAAGTATAATTTATATTTGATCTCCCCTTCACGACTCTTAACAAGAAAGTCATGCGCTAGCATACTCTTATAATCTAAATAAGCATGGGGCAATGATGTTTCTTCTTTCTCCTCATGCCTAATAGGTATTTCAAAATATTCAGCTAGGCGCGAAGCATAAATGCCTTCAAAGATAGGGCCCTTAGTACGGTTCAGACTTAACCGTCTAGCAACAATTCCACCCATACTAAAAGAGTTATTGCGGTATAAACCATGGAACAAAATAATAATATCAGGAACGCTAAGGTTTCCACAGTTCTCGTGTCCAATCAAGCAACGACTAGCAAATAAGGCAAAGTAGCGTAAAACAGGAAAATGTATGCTAGTGATCCTTGCATCAGAAACCTTCTTGGTTTCTCCCACAGTGATAGTGTTAATAAAAGCTTCTACCTCGCTACGGTGTGGTTCATCCAAGGTGCCCTCAAAGGGTATTTTGCAAACCTCGCAAAATTCAGCTAATGGCATCTCCTTAACAACGTCATATAAATGAAACTCTACTGATGGAGGTGATTTCTTAGGGAAAAAGTAGAAGTTTTGCACAAAAGTATTTGTGAGTAAGAGATACTGATGACGTTGGTCGCAGAGGAAGTCGGTGAGGCCAGCATTATCAATCAATAAATAGAAATCCTCATAAATCCCGACTCTCCTCAAGAAGTCATCAGAAGGCCATTCACATGGCCGGACCTCCGCGGTGCGAGGCAAATTAAATTTGGGCTTCTGCTCTTCTTCCTTTTGTTTTTCCTTCGAGCTTCGGCTCGACGAGCCCCTCAAAAGTCTCTTCATTATTTTCTGAAATAATCTAAAATTTTTAGTAACTTCAAATAAAAGTGAACCAACTTCAATAAAATTGATAGCAACAACTCCCACAAGTGCCTAGAGCTTATATCAAGCATTAGAACTACTTGGAACCATATAAATTTGACAAGCAAGCTCAAGAACATGGTCACCTATGCAGCACAAATTTGCAATGAATAAAGGACTAGAAAAAAAACTAATTGGACCAATGGAGGAGTCACATACCAAGGAACAATCTCCCCAAGCAGTTTCGCGAGAGGTGCTTTGAGCAAAGAGATCGAAAATCACAGCAACAGGGGCTGGAACTCGTGCTTGAGCTGGTTTTTCGTGTTTGTGTGAGGTAGAGGAAGAAGATGGGTGCAGGGATAAGTGGAGGAGGGCCACCGTGGGCCCACGAGGCAGGGGCGCGCCCAGGAGGGTAGGGCGCGCCCTCCACCCTCGTGGCCAGGTGGCAGCTCCCCCCGCGGTAATTTTTGCACAGTAAATCCTCAAATATTCTCGAAAAAGTCATATTAAATTGGCATGGCATTCTGAGGACTTTTATTTTTGGGATATTTTATATTGCATGGATAAGTCAGGGAACAGACAGAAAAAAATACTATTTTACTTTATTTCTACTAAATAACAGAAAATATAAAGAGGGTACAGAAGGTTGTGCTTCTAGTTTCATCCTTCTCGTGATCATCAAAATGAACCCACTAACAAGGTTGATCAAGTCTTGTTAACAAACTCATTCTGAATAGAACGGAACCGGAGAAATTTTGAATAACACTAAGTTACCTCAATGGGGATATGAAAATCCCCAACAACAAGAATATCATACTTTATCTTGACAGTAGGGAGAGGAAATTCAAAACCTCCAAATATAATCGATGGAATTTTTCCAATAGAGTTGATACTATAAACTTGAGGTTGTTTCCTCGGAAAGTGTACCGTGTGCTCATTACCATTAACATGAAAAGTGACATTGCCTTTGTTGCAATCAATAACAGCCCCTGCAGTATTAAGGAAAGGTCTTCCAAGAATAATAGACATACTATCATCCTCGGGAATATCAAGAATAACAAAGTCCGTTAAAATAGTAATGTTTGCAACTATAACAGGCACATCCTCACAAATACCGACAGGTATAGCAGTTGATTTATCAGCCATTTGCAAAGATATTTCAGTAGGTGTCAACTTATTCAAGTCAAGTCTACGATATAAAGAGAGAGGCATAACACTAACACCGGCTCCAAGATCACATAAAGCAGTTTTAAGATAATTTCTCTTAATGGAGCATGGTATAGTAGGTACTCCTGGATCTCCAAGTTTCTTTGGTATTCCACCTTTAAAAGTATAATTAGCAAGCATGGTGGAAATTTCAGCTTCCGGTATCTTTCTTTTATTAGTAATGATATCCTTTATATACTTAGCATAAGGATTTGTTTTGAGCACATCAGTTAATCGCATACGCAAAAAGATGGGTCTAATCATTTCAGCAAAGCGCTCAAAATCCTCATCATCCTTTTTCTTGGAGGGTTTCGGGGGAAAAGGCATGGGTTTATGAACCCATGGTTCCCTTTCTTTACCATGTTTCCTAGCAACGAAGTCGCTTTTATCATAATGTTGATTCCTTGATTGTCGGTTATCAAGATCAACAGCAGGTTCAACTTCTACATCATTATCATTACTAGGTTGAGCATCATTATGAACATCATCATTAATATTTTCACTAGGTTCATGTTCATTACCAGATTGTGTTTCAGCATCAGACATAGAGATATCATTTGGATTCTCAGGTGGTTCAGCAATAGGTTCACTAGAAGTTTGCAAAGTCCTATCATTTTTCTTTTTCTTCCTTTTAGAAGAACTAGGTACATCAATATTATTTCTCTGAGAATCTTGCTCGATTCTCTTAGGGTGGCCTTCAGGATACAAAGGTTCCTGGGTCATTCTACTAGTTCTAGTAGCCACTCTAACAGCGTAATCATTTTTCTTACTATTCATTTCATCAAGCACTTCTTTTTGAGCTTTAAGTACTTATTCTACTTGAGTGGTAACCATAGAAGCATGTTTGCTAACAAGTTTAAGTTCACCTCTAATATTAGCCATATAATCACCCAAGCGTTTAATCATAAAGGTATTTTGTTTTAATTGTCTACCAAAATAAGCATTAAAGTCATCTTGCTTAAACATAAAGTCATCAAACTCATCCAAGCACTGACTAGCAATTTTAGTAGGAGGGACTTCAGCTTTATCATATCTACAGAGAGAATTTACCTTTACTACCTGTGTAGGGATATCGGGATCAGGAGGTTCTTCAGTGAATAAGGAATTGAGATCATATACTTCTTCAATAGGCGGTAAATTAAGACCGTGTATTTCTTCAATAGGAGGTAAATTCTTAACATCTTCAGCTTTAATACCTTTTTCTTTCATAGATTTCTTTGCCTCTTGCATATCTTCGGGACTGAGAAATAGAACACCTCTCTTCTTCGGAGTTGGTTTAGGAATAGGCTCAGTAATTGGCTCAGGAGCTGGCTCGGGAGTTGGCTCAGGAGGTGCCCAATTATTTTCATTTGTCAACATATTATTCAATAGAATTTCAGCTTCATCCGGTGTTCTTTCCCTGAAAAGAGAACCAGCACAACTATCCAGGTAATCTTTGGAAGCATCAGTTAGTCCATTATAAAAGATATCAAGTATTTCAGGTTTCTTAAGAGGATGATCAGGCAAAGCATTAAGTAACTTGAGAAGCCTCCCCCAAGCTTGTGGGAGACTCTCTTCTTTAATTTGCACGAAGTTGTATATTTCCCTCAAAGCTGCTTGTTTCTTATGAGCAGGGAAATATTTAGCAGAGAAGTAATAAATCATATCCTGGGGACTACGCACACAACCAGGATCAAGAGAATTAAACCATATCTTAGCATCACCCTTTAATGAGAACGGAAATATTTTGAGTATATAAAGGTAGCGCGATCTCTCATCATTAGGAAACAGGGCAGCTATATCATTTAACTTAGTAAGATGTGCCACAACAGTTTCAGATTCATAGCCATAGAAAGGATCAGATTCAACCAAAGTAATTATATCTGGATCAACAGAAAATTCATAATAATCCTTATCGGGAACACATATAGGTGAAGTAGCAAAAGCAGGGTCGGGTTTCATTCTATCTCTAAGAGATTCTTTACACCATTTAACTAGCAGCCTCTTAAGTTTGTATCTATCCTGGAAAGCAAAAATAGCTGCAGAAGATTCTGCATCAAAAAGATAACCCTCAGAAATAGCAGGCATATTCTCATCATCACTCTCATCATCGTATTCAGATTCAATAATTTCTCTTTCTCTAGACTTACAAATCTGTTCCTCAAGAAATTCACCAAGGGGCATAGTAGTATCAAGCATAGAAGTAGTTTCATCATAAGTATCATGCATAGCAGAAGTGGCATCATCAATAACATGTGACATATCAGAACGAATAGCAGAAGCAGGTTTAGGTGCCGCTAGCTTACTCATAACTGAAGGTGAATCAAGTGCATAGCTAGATGGCAGTTCCTTACCTCCCCTCGTAGTTGAGGGATAAATTGTTGTCTTAGCGTCTTTCAAGTTCTTCATAGTGTCCAGCAGATATAAATCCCAAGTGACTCAAATAATAGAGCTATGCTCCCCGGCAACGGCGCCAGAAAAAGGTCTTGATAACCCACAAGTATAGGGGATCGCAACAGTTTTCGAGGGTAGAGTATTCAACCCAAATTTATTGATTTGACACAAGGGGAGCCAAAGAATATTCTCAAGTATTAGCAGCTGAGTTGTCAATTCAACCACACCTGGAAACTTAGTATCTGAAGTGTTTAGTAGCAAAGTAATATGATAGTGGTGGTAACAGTAACAAAAGTAAAGCCAGCAAAAGTAATGTTTTTGGGTATTTTGTAGTGATTGTAACAGCAACAACGGAAAAGTAAATAAGCGAGAACCAGTATATGGAAAACTCGTAGGCACCGGATTAGTGATGGATAATTATGGCGGAGGCGGTTTGTCATGTAATAGTCATAACATAGGGTGACACAGAACTAGCTCCAATTCATCAATGTAATGTAGGCATGTATTCCGAATATAGTCATACGTGCTTGTTGGCGTTCTGGGAACGGGGGTCCCCAGACTTGCCTGCCTGCGGCCTGCGGCGTGGCTCAAAAGGGGGCCCAGCGCGGCCCATCTTCATCAACACAAGCTCAAGACCCTCGCGAGGGGCCAAGCCTCGCGGGGCGGATGACAAGGAGCTTCCTCAGGAACGGCCTCGTCAGGCTGGCTCACGAGGAGGCGGAGAGTTCAAGGCGGGGTACCTCACGAGGTGCCCATGACGACCAAGGGCGCCAGTCGGGCGCCAGCCCGTGCAGTGTCCTCCTTTCCTCTTTGGTGTAAAGGGGGCAAGCGCATGCAAGAGCGTCAAGAAAAGGCATCCGTTTCGGTGCAACAAGACCACGACCAGCCCAACGGCCGGAAGGAAGTCATTGTGGAGCCCAAGCAGGCGTCACCACCAGAGCCTTTGACAGGCGAGGACCAACTTTAGTCAGGATAAGTGTACCGGATGTTCCCCTTCAAAATGGCCGATTGTTGGCGCCCTTCCCACTCAATATTTGGGAAGAGGCCCAGGGCCTTTGCCTATAAATAGGACTAGCCACCACCAGGGTAGAGGCATCGAGAATCCAAGAGCCAGAACCAAGTAGCACCAGCCAAGAACAGACCCTTGTGAGGATGTTCTTCCTTGTATTGTTCATCATTAGCCCAAGAGGCAATCCACCACACCACACACTGGAGTAGGGTATTACACCACAATGGTGGCCTGAACCAGTATAAACCTTGTGTCTCTTGTGTTGTTCTATTTGGTAGTTTTGATCCTAGCGATTCGGCGAGGAGCAAGCCGGTAGAGGGTTAAATCTCCGCGCGCACCCCAGTGTTCGAACCTCAAGGGTCTGCAGGGAACCCGAAATCCGACATTTGGCACGCCAGGTAGGGGTGCGCCGAAATTTGCCTTCCGTCGTCTCGTTGTTCTCCGACCATCGCATCCATGTCTGACGCTCGTCGGGCTCACGCCGAGCGCCGAGCCGCCCTCGCTTCCCATGTCGCCCAGACGGCTCCCGTCGGCGGGCGCCCTCGTCGTTCCCCGTCACCTGCCGTCAACGCCTCCATCGGCCCGGCGGGGAACGAACAACAAGCATCGTCCCAGCATCCATCCATGAGGCGGGATGGCCGCACGGCCACACCCTCGCTCACCCCCACTGGTTCTTCGTCACGCGCGCCCCGCGCGGCCATGGAGGCCCGAGCTGCGCTCATCGCGGCAAACGAGCTCCTGCGCTACCGCCCCATCGACGATGTCTACGAAGAGTGGCTCGACCGAGTCGCCGAGCTCGTCCGCGCCGCCGGGGGCTCCCCCGCGCCATCCTTCTCGCTACACCGCGCCCCGCCCTGCGCGGGCAATGAAGCTCCTGGGGCGCCTCAGCTGCCTCCTCCTCAAGAAGGCGCCCTGGCCCCAAGGCGCGCGGCCCTGGACGGAACCCGCTCCGTCAGGCGCCGGCGCGACAAGAGCAGAGCTGCCAAGAAGTCCCTCGCCCTCGAGAAGCTGCCCGAGCGCTCCCTGCTCCAGCACATCAAGACCCTACGCTGCCCCCAGCCGCGGCGCATGGGGACCCGCAGGACCAAGCTCTCCATCGCCCAAGGCCCCCTGTGGCAGCGGGCTGCCGCGCCTTCACCTCCGAGCTACGAAGCGTCGCGTGGCCCGGCAAGTTCAAGCCAGACCTGCCTCCTCGCTACGACGGCACGGCTGACCCTGCAGAGTTCCTCCAGCTTTATGAGTTGGGCATCGAGGCTGCCAACGGGGACGAGAAGGTCATAGCCAACTGGTTTCCCATGGCGCTCAAGGACGGGGCCCGCACCTGGCACCTGAACCTGGCTCCAGGCACGATCTCCTCCTGGGACGAGATGCGCACCCGCTTCATCGCCAACTTCCAGGGTACTCGTGACCGGCCACCCGCCGTGAACGACATGCGCCGTATCAAGCAGCAACCAGGGAAACCCTGCAGAAGTACATCCAGCGCTTCAATAACGCGCGCCTCAAGATCCCCAAGGTGATGGAGGAGGCCATCATCTCAGCCTTCTCCGACGGTGTGCGCGACGTCAAGATGAAGGAGGAGCTGGAGATGCATGAAGACCTGTGCACCTCCTTGGAGCTATTCAACTTGGCGACCAAGTGCGCCAGGGCTAAGGAGGGACGCCTCTCCCTCCTCGAGCTGCCTGCCGCGGACCCAGAAGAGAAGAAGCCCAAGGCCAAGGACGTGAAGCGCAAGGGGGCTGCCGTACTCGCGGCAGAGCCAGACACCAAGCGGGGCAGAGATCAGCCCGAATCCTCCAAGGGCAGTCGGTACTGCGTGTACCACGACCTCCACACCCACAACACCAATGAATGCCAAGAGCTCCGGGCCGTGCATGAAGGAAGGGTCGGTAGACGTCCCGACCGCAATGACCGGGGCTACGGCCGAGGAGGAGGAAGGAACGCAGGACATTGGGAAGACCGTGGCCCACGCCAAGGGTGGCGTGACCAACCTCGCGAGGATCGCTGGCAGGACCCGCCTCGCGAGGGAGGCTGGAGGGATCAGCCTCGTGAGGATTGCTCGTAAGGGAACGCGGGCCTCCCTCCGCTACCGCCGTAGCCAAGGAGAAATGAAGACCATCATCAGGACGAGGGGGCTGGGGGCTTCCAGGAACCGCGTGCGATCGCCTGCATCCTGGGCGGAGCTCAAGCTCCAGCCTCTCAATGCATCTTCGAGCAGTTTGCCCGCGAAGTGAATGCAGTCCTCCCCGAGCTCGAGGCCACGCGCCCTCTCAGGTGGTCAGCATGCGCCATCACGTTCAGCTCAGCGGATCATCTCAAGTGCGCGGCCCCGGCCGGAGTCCTCCCGATGCTTTGTTCCCCAATCATCAGCAACGTGCTAGTCACCAGGACCCTCGTCGACGGTGGAGCAGGGCTCAACGTCCTGTCCGTGGAAACGTTCAACAATCTCCAAGTGCCCTACAGTCAGCTTCAGCCAACCAAGCCCTTCTCCGGAGTCACCGACGGCTCCACGATCCCGATTGGGCAGGTCCGCCTTCCTGTCACCTTTGGGGCACGCGACAACTATCACACCAAGCTCATCGACTTCGACGTCGCCCACATTCGCCTACCGTACAACGCCATCCTTGGGTACCCGGTGTTGGCCAAGTTCATGGCCGTAACCCACCACGGCTACAACGTCCTCAAGATGCCAGGAAGTGGCGGGGTCATCACGGTGCCCTACGAAGAGAGAGACACAGTGTGCTCCCTGGAGCGAGCTTTTCAGGCCGCATCACTGGAAGACCCAGACCGCGGAAGCAGGAGGCCTCCCGAGGCCACCCCCAAGAAGAAGAAGTCATCGTCCAGCCCGTTCCCTCAGGAGGCAGGCCCCTCAGGGCCCGCGCCTGCTCAGGGGGAACCTCCTTCCATAGCATAGGGAAGCGTGCCTGGCACCCTCCTCAGACAGGGCTCAGGGGCTCTCCCCTGGAGGGTCGCCGACCTCGCCAAGGTCATGAGGGAGGCGCTTGGGCACCACGTGGAGGCGTCTTTCGAAGCACGTTTCCCTCAAGAAGGAGCAAGGCAAGGAGGGCCCAACCCTCAGGAGTTCGTCAGCAAGGCCATTCAGGAGCTACAGGAGTCAAGGGTCATGAGAGGCAGCCGCCGCCTACCCGCTGTGGCCCCCCATCCAGGCGAGGATGGTGGGCTACGCGTCTGCATCGACATACCGGGGCTCAACCGAGCCGCGTCTCAGGAGTGCCTCTGGCCCTCGCGAGTGGGACGCTGCGAGGGTCCGCCCCACAGCTACGTGCGCATGCCTTATGGCTTGCCGAACACGGCTGCTGTGCACCAGCGCCTCATGAGGGCCATCCTGGAGGCTCAAGAAGTTAGGCGTTCCGCAGCCCTGGTGGAGATGGAGATGGCCCGTGAGGAGCCACCAGCGCTTCCGAAGCCTCCTGAGGCCCCTGGGCCTGGGGGCTCGTGAGGATCGGCTCCCGCAGCCCGCCGAGTCTGCTACACCAACACCCCTTCGTCCCCAACATCATGAGGTGACATCTTTCAAGTTTCATTTTCGGCTGGGAGCGCCCTCAGGGCTGCATTATTCCCAGGCCGCGTGGGTCCGTCCCTGCGGCATGTATCCCTTTTATTTTATGTTCTTGGCTTACCTTATTGGGGGCGCCCCTCGGGCTACATCATCCCCAAGTCGCTCGGGCCTGACCCAGCGGCGTGTACCCTTCTTGCGTTTACCTTAGGGCTTGTTATTTGGTGCCTTTTCCTCATGGGTGTCAGAATCTTGGGCGTTAAAGGGGGGGTGCCTGAGCATCGCGACTCAGGGCTCCTACCGGCTCTCCAGCCCTCACCCTCTAGTCTTGTCCATGGCATCGCGACCTGGCATGCCAGCGATGGCTGACACCAGCTCGAGAGCCGGGACCCGAGGACGTAGAGTTTCGACATCTAACCCAGATTGCGCGTTAAAGGGGGGTGCCTGAGCATCGCGACTCAGGGCTCCTACCGGCTCTCCGGCCCTCACCCCCTGGTCTTGTCCATGGCATCGCGACCTGGAATGCTAGCGACGGCTGAGACCAGCTCGAGAGCCGGGACCCGAAGACGTAGAGCACCGGCATCTGGCCAAATTTGCAGGAACACACTCCAAGAAAAGGCCCAGAGCCTGTGAAGAAGGCGAATGCCTGTGAAGCTCATATTTTTGGAAAAGGCCCAGAGCCTGTGAAGAAGGCGAATGCCTGTGAAGCTCATCTTTTTGGAAAAGGCCCAGAGCCAGTGAAGAAGGCGAATGCCTGTGAAGCTCATCTTTTTGGAAAAGGCCAGAGCCTGTGAAGAAGGCAAACGCCTGCGAAGCTGTTGCATTTTGGAAAAGGCCCGGAGCCTGTGAAGAGGGCCAATGCCCGTGAAGCTTGCCTCCCCGAAGAAAGGCCCGGAGCCTGTGAAGAAGGCCAAGGCCTGTGATGCTCGCCGCCCGTGACACTCTCACGTAATAATGAGTTGGGGCTGTACACGCCCCGGAGTCTCAAGGGTGCCGGCCTCAGGCCCTGGGGCTCCCTCCCACGCCCAGTGGCAGCACTTAGCTTCGCGCTGGTGAGAAGACGTCCAAGACTAGACTAGGTGCCGGACGCGGCTTTTTCATTTGCTTTCTGCAGTTGGCTAGTTCATCCTCATTTGGAGTTTTATCGAAACTATCGCCGCCTTTTGACCTATGGTTCTTCGACTTTTTCGCTCTCCTGCCTCGATTTCTCTTGCGCGGGGGCTCGTGAGGCGGAAGCCCCGGGAGCCCTCGCGAGCATTCCTGCCCCTATCACTCAAGTTTTCACGGCCAAGGTCCACTACAGGAGCGTCCCTCCAGGCCATGCCTCACGGGCACCACGACATGGATACAGGGCCTGGGTCGGTCGCCCCCACGGTTGAGACTGGAGATTGCTTGCGAATGGGCATGCAACAGAAAGGAACAATACCGGAATAACAGAAACAGTACGACGATTGACGACGTTAACCCAAACACGCCCCCACGGGGCCACACATTGCCGTCTTTTTGCGTAGGAGAAAAGAAAGGAAAGAACAAAGCAGGCGAAGCTCGTCCTGTGCCGGCCCTCATGGAAGACTCGAGCCGCCTCCGGAGCTCAGGAGGACTCCCTCTCGCGCTTCACCGGGGCGCGATGGTGGGCAGACCCGCTGCCGCCCTCCAAGCAGGCGCGACGGCGAGGGGGTTGACCGCGGCCGCTGCTGGAAGGGTCGCTACCCGAAGAAGAGCTGGTGAAGCTTGAGGAGTCACGGGCACCGCCAACCGCACGCGCGCTGTCCTCTCCGTCCTCGCCGGGGCTGAGTCCCCGGCCGCGGTCGTCATCTTCAGGGCAGCACCCTGCATGGCGACCATCTTCCCCAAACACCCTCACATAGAGGGTGGCGTCGCCGTCGAACTTGAAGTGTAGAGAGCACCGGCGGCATAGGCCACGCGCGCGAGCAAATGTCTTCCAGCTGCGGGTCAGGGCCAGGCTCCCGGCCGCGGAGACCTCCAGCGAAGCCCACGAGGCCCGGCTGCAGTAGCCATCAGCCTGGAGCCAGAGGCCACCCAAGGCGCCAGCTGGGAGCTCACCTAGGAGGAAGCGAGGGAGCTGAAGCCGGGCGACAGTTGGCTCCACCGCCCACACAATGAACTCCGGCAGCACCTCCGTAGTATGGAGGCGCGGCCTCGGGGTCGCACGGCCGGAACGCGCCCCCCGACCATGGCCAGCCGCTCATCGTTGCGCAGAGAGCCACCTCCGCGACCGCGGGGGGCTGCCGTGGAGGCCACAGGATGTTTGCGAGGGCAACCACGACCGCGCTTGGACGGGGGAGAGGTAGACTCGACCTGGCGCGCCTTTCCTTTCTCTGCGGCCGAGAACTTCCTTGGGGGAGCCATGAAGAAGGAGAAGCAAGAGGGGATAGACTGGAAAGACGCGCGCCGTTCCGTACTTATAGCCGACGAAGGCCAACTGTCAACCTCCACGATCGCAGGTAATCATGACCCGCTTTGCATGCAGGGACTTGTCGAGTCCGTGCGGTTACCGAGGTGTCGTGGGGAAGCGGAGGCGCCCATGTCCAATCAATCGCCACGCGGCGCCCAAGGCCACAGGCTGTTAGGGCCCGCGACGCTTCGCACTTGCCCTTTCGCCTCTCTGCTTAGCCAAGTTCGGGCGCGCCGTGGGCCCAGGGGCTACTGTCGGCGTTCTGGGAACGGGGGTCCCCAGAGTTGCCTGCCTGCGGCCTGCGGCGTGGCTCAAAAGGGGGCCCAGCGCGGCCCATCTTCATTAACACAAGCTCAAGACCCTCGCGAGGGGCCAAGCCTCGCGGGGCGGACGACAAGGAGCTTCCTCAGGCACGGCCTCGTCAGGCTGGCTCATGAGGAGGCGGAGAGTTCAAGGCGGGGTACCTCGCGAGGTGCCCATGACGCAAGCCATGACGACCAAGGGCGCTAGTCGGGCGCCAGCCCGCGCAGTGTCCTCCTTTCCTATTTGGTGTAAAGGGGGCAAGCGCAGGCGAGATCGTCAAGCAAAGGCATCCATTTCGGTGCAACAAGACCAAGACCAGCCCAACGGCCGGAAGGAAGTCATTGTGGAGCCCAAGCAGGCGTCACCACCAGAGCCTTTGACAGGCGAGGACCAACTTTAGTCAGGATAAGTGTACCGGATGTTCCCCTTCAAAATGGCCGATTGTTGGCGCCCTTCCCGCTCAATATTTGGGAAGAGGCCCAGGGCCTTTGCCTATAAATAGGACTAGCCACCCCTAGGGTAGAGGCATCGAGAATCCAAGAGCCAGAACCAAGTAGCACCAACCAAGAACAGACCCTCGCGAGGCTGTTCTTCCTTGTATTGTTCATCATCAGCCCAAGAGGCAATCCACCACACCACACACTGGAGTAGGGTATTACACCATAATGGTGGCCTGAACCAGTATAAACCTTGTGTCTCTTGTGTTGTTCTATTTGGTAGTTTAGATCCTAGCGATTCGGCGAGGAGCAAGCCGGTAGAGGGTTAAATCTCCGCGCGCACCCCAGTGTTCGAACCTCAAGGGTCTGCCAGAACCCGAAATCCGACAGTGCTTATGGGAAAGAACTTGCATGACATCTTTTGTCCTACTCTCCCGTGGCAGCGGTGTCCTATTGGAAAGTAAGGGATATTAAGGCCTCCTTTTAATAGAGAATCGGAACAAAGCATTAGCACATAGTGAATACATGAACTCCTCAAACTATGGTCATCACCGGGAGTGGTTCCGATTATTGTCACTTCGGGGTTGCCGGATCATAACACATAGTAGGTGATTATAGCCTTGCAAGATAGCATCAAGAACACACATATATTCATGAAAACATAATAGGTTCAGATATGAAATTATGGCACTCGGGCCCTAGTGACAAGCATTAAGCATAGCAAAGTCATAGCAACATCAATCACAGAACATAGTGGATACTAGGGATCAAACCCTAACAAAACTAACTCGATTACATGATAAATCTCATCCAACCCATCACCGTCTAGCAAGCCTACAATGGAATTACTCACGCACGGCGGTGAGCATCATGAAATTGGTGATGGAGGATGGTTGATGATGACGACGGCGACGAATCCCCCTCTCCGGAGCCCCGAACGGACTCCATATCAGCCCTCCCGAGAGAGATTAGGGCTTGGCGGCGGCTCCGTATCGTAAAAACACGATGATTTCTTCTCTATGATTTTTTTCTCCCCGAAAGCCAAAATATGGAGTTGGAGTTGGCGTTGGAGGGCTTCCAGGGGGCCCACGAGGTAGGGGGCGCGCCCAGGAGGGGGGGGGGTGCCCCCACCCTCGTGGACAGGGTGTGGGCCCCCTGGTCTTCATCATTGGCGAGGATTTTTTATTATTTATTCTAAGATATTCCGTGGAGTTTCAGGTCATTCCGAGAACTTTTGTTTTCTGCACATAAAACAACATCATGGCAATTCTGCTGAAAACAGTGTCAGTCCGGGTTAGTTCCATTCAAATCATACAAGTTAGAGTCCAAAACAAGGGCAAAAGTGTTTGGAAAGTAGATACGACGGAGACGTATCAGAAGGGTCTGGCGTACTGCAAAATAGAGGAAACGGACTTGTGTTGTAGTTCCTACGGTCGAAACGGGGTCCTGTTGATCGGGAGAGGTGTGGCGTACCGCAAAACGGAGGAAACAGACTTGTGTTGGAGCACCTACGGTCGAAACGGGGTCCTATTCATCCACCGTCTACTGCTCGCTCCAGCCTCCACGGGGCTACTGTTCATCCACCGTCGACCTCCTCCAGCCTCCACGGGCTACTATTCATCCACAACTACTGTTCATCCAGCCTCCATTGGCTGCTGTTCATAGATCCTCCAGGGAGTCCTGTTCTCCACCCCCAGCCGTCTGGAGTGCAGCGGCCTCCTCGGGGTCCTGTTCATCCAGCGGCAACAGCCTACTACCACGGGGTCCATTTCATCCAACCCCCACCGGGAACTGTTCATCCACAGCCAACCAACCGGCTCAACTCACCACGTCTTGACTCGTTCTACGTATCGCACGCACGGTAGCAACAGTCACTGTTCATCGAGAGGCAACCCAACACCGGCTGGCTACGTCTCGCACGGGGGCTCGATCGGTTTCAGTAAGCAGCAAGAATGATCAATCGCTCGAGTTCAGTTAGCAGCGCAGCGAAGGAATCTCTTGGGTTCAGTCAGCAGCGGATGAATCACTCGGGTTCAGTTAACAGCCAAGGGATCGATCGCTCAGATTGATTTAGCCAATGCCTCGAACATACATGCATACACGAGAGAAACGCGGAAACCTCCGTGCATCTCCTGGCCCCGACCACCCACCGTAACCGGGAACTCCCCGATATTTTCCTCGCCCTCGCTTCTACCACGGTTTTTTCCATCATGGACGGCCTAAAGAATGTCATGCAGTAGCGTCTTTGGCCCGCCCAGGATGAAAAGCCCATTTTCTGTCATGATTTTTTTCATAGAAGTAGGAGTCCACCACATCTATGATGATACCGGGTTTTGTCATAAGTATCATCATAGAAGTGTCATAAGCATGCAGAAAAAAAATTCCGTTCGGCCCAAAATGTCACGGATGTGTCTTTTTTTGTAGTGAAACCATCTCACCAATATTATGCAGCTCCAAGAAGACCAACGTTCAGTGATCAATCATATGTTCAAGACCATTTCAATAAAAGGAATCAGTTCGTAGCACAAGGAAGAATAAGGAGGTGGTTGAGCAAGTCTACCGCGTCAAAAGAGATGATCGTAAAATTGCCACTTCAGATATGATCTCAAATGAAAAAGAGCCAATTAAAGTGTTGACATTGGATAGTAAAGGCAGTGAGGCAAGTCAATCAAGTGCCAAATCTGAACGGAAGAAGTTGAGAGTGCACAAGGTAAAACAAGAATTGCCATTGCTTAGAACAAAATCACATACGGGGTGCTCACTCAGCTTATCATATTGGTAAAAGAAGAAAGTACAAAAACTTAGTGCACAAGAACTTGAAGAAAGAAACATGGCATGGGTTCCCAAAGGAAGTACTAAAAATAAGGATGATGTGCAAACTTCCATTATAAGAAGTGCGGCAAAGGTGAAGAAGGAAAAGAGTGAAAACTATGAAGGACCAAGCCGAAGGTTTCAACATCTTTGGTCCACACATTATCCATATTCTTCAACTATGTCGGTAATGCCTATGCCATGGAATTCGTCATTAGGTATAATTGGTTACCCTCAATGGGCTTATTTTAATCCATGGATGCAATATAATTTCTTAGATCATGAAAGGGTATTACCAAATCATCATATGTTCGATTAGCTTCACTTTTGTTGCTAACCTAAATGGCCGATATATACTTATCGTCCTAAGCATGTACAAAATGTCCGATGGAGTGTTGACATCGCGCTTAGAAGAAACTTCGTGCAAGTTATATTTCGGCACACAAGTTTTGCCGAAAAATAGGAGGGCATGTGTTGACACCAGATTTTGGCATAATCAAAAACATAATTAAGAAGGCCTCAAATGGAAAAGTCCTCAAAGTTAGAAAGTCATGTATCGTCAAAAGGAGAAACTTTGATATTTGGGCCATAGCCATCCGACCTCATTTCTAAGGCCGAAGTTGTGTCCGAAATACTGAGATTTTGTGTCCAGGACACCGCTTGGATGATTATGCCCTCGAGACGGCCTCGTATGGAAAACTTATCTGCACAAATTGTCTTTGTAACATAGAAACGATCGATTTTGGTATAAAAATCATCTTAATCCGAGGTCGTATGCAACTTGTGGAGGCAAAACAAGGTCAGAAACAGAAATTGCAAATGAAGGAAATATGCCCTAGAGGCAATAATAAAGTTGTTATTTTATATTTCCTTATTTCATGATAAATGTTTATTATTCAAGCTAGAATTGTATTAACCGGAAACTTGATACATGTGTGGATACATATACAAAATACCGCGTCCCTAGTAAGCCTCTACTGGACTAGCTCGTTGATAAAAAATGGTTAAGTTTCCTAACCATAGACATGTGTTGTCATTTGATAAACGGGATCACATCATTAGGATAATGATGTGATGGACAAGACTCATTCGTTAGCTTAGCATTATATCGTTCAGTTTTATTTACTACTTTCTTCATGTCAAATACGTATTCCTTCGACTATGAGATTATGCAACTCCCGGATACCGGAGGAATGCCTTGTGTGCTATCAAATGTCACAACATAACCGGGTGATTATAAAGATGCTCTAGAGGTATCTCCGAAGGTGTTTGTTGGGTTAGCATAGATCGAGATTAGGATTTGTCACTCCGAGTATCAGAGAGGTATCTCTGGGCCCTCTCGGTAATACACATGATAAGAAGCCTTGCAAGCATAGTGACTGATGAGTTAGTTGCGGGATGATGTATTACGGAACAAGTAAAGAGAGTGGCTGGTAACGAGATTGAACTAGGTATAAAGATACCGATGATCGAATCTCGGGCAAGTAACATACCGATGCCAAAGGGAATTGTGTATGTTGTCATAACGGTTCGACCGATAAAGATCTTCCTAGAACATGTGGGAGCCAATATGAGCATCCAGGTTCTGCTATTGGTTATTGACCAGAGAGGTGTATCGGTCATGTCTACAAAGTTCTCGAACCCGTAGGGTCCGCACGCTTAACGTTCGTTGACGCTAGAGTAGTATTGGGGTATTTGATGAGTGGTAACCAAATGTTGTTTGGAGTCCCGGATGAGATTCCGGACGTCACGAGGAGCCTCGGAATGGTCGAGAGGTAAAGATTTATATATAGGAAGTCATATTTTGGGTTCTGGAAAAAGGTGCAGTTTTTCGGTATTGTACCGGGAAGCTTCTAGAAGGTTCCGGAGGATTTTGGAGGAGTCCGGAAGTCCAAAAGTGGGTTCACCACGACCCAAGGGCTAGCATGGGCTGTAGGGAGGTGCCCTAGCCTTATTGGGCTAGGCGCACCAAGTCCTCAAAAGCCCATGTGGCTAGGGAAAGGAAAAAAGGAAGGAGTCCTAGTAGGAATAGGATTGGACTTGGATTCCAAGTCCTCCTCCCCCTTGGCTGCGCCTTGGACTTTGGATGGGCTGTTGGCACGCCCCTCCACCTATATATAGAAGGGAGGGACACCCCAAGAGGACACACAAAGCCCTTGGAGCCTCTCTCTCTCTCCAGTTACTCCATAGTTCCATCGCCTCGTCCCAGCGACGCTTAGCGAAGCGCTGTCGGCGCTCCACCACCACCATCACCACCATGCCGTCGTGTTGGTTGTCATCCCATCAATTGCTCCTCTCCTGCTTGCTAGATCAAGAAGGAGGAGATGTCATCAAGCTGAACGTGTGCAGAACTCGGAGGTGACGTACATTCGGTGCTTGATCGGTCGGAACAAGAAGAAGTTTGACTACATCAACCGCGTTGTCAAATGCTACCGCTTTCGGTCTATGATGGTATGTGGACACACTCTCCCCCTAGTTTCTATGCATCTCCTAGATAGATCTTGCGTGAGCGTAGGATTTATTTTGAAATTGCATGCTACGTTCCCCAACAGCAGAGTCAATTCGGACTGACCGAGTTGATTGACTCAGTGAGACCGAGTTGATCTGGAAAATTATAGAAGGAGACAGAGAGTTGGCAACGTTCACTCGGTGGACCAAAACAAACCAATCGGTGAGACCGAGTTGATCCAGGAAATCACAGAAGGATATAGAGAGTTGGAAACATTCACTCGGTTTGACCGAAGCAAGCCAAGCGGTGTGACCGAGTTGATCCGGAAAATTGCCTAAGATTCCTATCCGAGTTAGGTTTTTGATGTTTTCGACGGAATTTTTAGTCCTTTTCTTGTACAGGAAGTCCAGCCGCCTCATAAATATATGAGAGGTGACGGCCGATTGAACAACAAACAATCGATCAATTCATTTACCATGTTTTTACCTTTATTTTTATCCCTCTCCCTGGTTCTTCTTCTTTCTCGTTCTTCGTGAAGGAGGGCAGCGATCCACGAGGCCTTAGGGGCGATTAGGTCGACCTGGGGAAGCCCATAGCCATCGTGCGTCTAGACGGGGTCCCTCCCGAGCATGTGGTTTTGGGTCTACAAAAGCACCCACCGGATTGCTTGCGTACCATGCTTCCGGCCGGGTCTCCTTCAATGTGAGCTGTGGTGCATCACCCCCGGTGTCGAGGGTACATGGTGATGTGTTCATGTGCAAACAAATATCACAAGTTTGAGCATTGTATTGCACCATCTTCGATTCATCCGCGGTGGCTTCACAATCTGTTCTCTACCATCTTCAAAGTATTCACCTTCAAGCCAATACGAACAACAACCCAAACAGTGGCGTTATGACCAAGAATATGCATTTTCATCTTATGCTTCCAACTAGCAAAATTAGTACCATCAAAGTAAGGACCTCTACAATGGTAATTTCCCTCGCTAGATGCCATACTCTCCTAGGTTGTGAAACCAAGGTTATGATCACCAAAGCTATGGAAATCGAGGCTAATGGAGACCAAAGCTCTGATAGCAATTGTAGGATCAAAAGTATGTCTAGAGGGGGGGTGATTAGCTAGATTACTTGACCAAATAAAAATATATCATTTTCCTAATTTTAGTTGTGGGCAGATTTTAGCAACTAGAACAAGTCAAGCAATGAACCTACACATTCAATTCTAAGAGTATAGCTGCGGAAAGTAAAACATTGCATATGAAGGTAAAGGGAAGGGTTTGGAGAAGGCAAATGCAATGGAGACACGGATATTTTTTTGCGTAGTTCCGATAGGTGGTGCTATCGTACGTCCATGTTGATGGAGACTTCAACCCACGAAGGGTAATGGCTATGCAAGTCCACGGAGGACTCCACCCCTGAAGGGTCCACGATGAACCAACCTTGTCTATCCCACCATGGCCACCCCCATGAAGGACTTGCCTCACTCGGGTAGATCTTCACAAAGTAGGCGATATCCTTGCCCTTACAAACTTCTTGGTTCAACTCCACAATATGTCGGAGGCTCCCAAGTGAGCCCTAACCAATCTAGGAGACACCACTCTCCAAAAGGTAATAGATGGTGTGTTGATGATGAACTCCTTGCTCTTGTGCTTCAAATGATAGTTTCCCCAACACTCAACTCTCTCTCTCACACAAATTTGGATATGGTGGAAAGAAGATTTAAGTGGAAAGCAACTTGGGGAATGCTAGAAATCAAGAATCTTGTGGTAGGAATGGAATGTCTTGATCTCAACACATGAGTAGGTGGTTCTCCCTCAGAAAATGAGTAGTAGTGTAGGCACGTTCTGGTGGCTCTGTCACAAATGGAGAAGGGGTGGGGGTATATATAGCCTTCACACAAAATCCAATCGTTACACACATTTGACTCAACTCGGTGAGACCAAATGGTTAAACTCGGTGGCACCGATCAGTTAAAAAATGTGAACGTTAAGAATCTCGGTGGGACCGACTAGAACAACTTGGTGGGACTGATGTGCTAGGGCTTAGGGCAAAACATCATCTTGGTGGCACCGATTGCATCATCTCGGTGAGACCGAAGTGAAGCAATTGAGCAACAGAGAGTTTGTCAAGCAAACTCGGTGGGACCGATTGCACATTTCGGTGAGACCAAAATAACTACAACAGGCAACAAAGAGTTTGCAAGGCCATCTCGGTGAGACTGAGATCCGTATTGGTGAGACCGAATTGCTAGGGTTTTTGGTAGTGGCTATGTCATGTGAACTCGATGGCTCCGGGTAGAAAGAATCGGTGGGGCCGAGTTGGAGTTTAGATTTTGGACAATATTTGGATGGAGAAAGTGGTTGAGGGATTTGGAGTAATATCACTAAGCATTTGAGCAAGCAAGCCATTAAGCAACACCTCATCCCCTTTTAATAGTATTGGCTTTCCCATGGACTCAACGTGATCTTGGATCACTAAAACAAAGAT
The DNA here is from genome assembly GCF_002162155.2 of Triticum dicoccoides. Classification (NCBI taxonomy): domain Eukaryota; kingdom Viridiplantae; phylum Streptophyta; class Magnoliopsida; order Poales; family Poaceae; genus Triticum; species Triticum dicoccoides. Next base: position 527,574,206 of record NC_041387.1, on the reverse strand, counting down.
GAGGAGTCTTAAGCTTTTGCCAATGTATGTCCTTAGTATTTTGAGAGGTCCACATCGCTAGTCCATGCCATCCATTCATCAAAATTCCTGAAATATTTATCTTGAATGGATATTAGTTCAATGAGCCATACGTTGTTATGAATTACCAAAACCACCCGGGGATTAATTACACTTTCACAGCTGATATATGCAATAATTATGCATGTGGTTCCTCGCCATTGAGGCGGCCGTGGTGTGCTCTGCTCGCGTCCCTCCATGCGCTCTGCTCTCGTGTCCATCCTCGCGCTCTGCACGCATCCCTCCACACGCTCTGCTCGGCGTTGATGCGGCTGGTGCATGCTCTGCCCATGTCACTTCACGCGCTCTGCTCTCGTGTCCCTCTATGCGCGCTCTGCCAGCGGTTGGGGTCGATGCACTATCACGTTGGGGGGGATATGCATGCAGTTACGCTGCGCGCTTTGCCATGATGCAGTTATGTGCGGCATGATGGAGTTACGCACTGCAAAACTACCATCTGGGCATGCCGATATCCAGGCCAAGCCTGCCCACTAATTTCCATAGCCATTATAACCTTAGTCTCTTCAACCTTTTGATCGCGCTCCACAACACAACAAGCACACCCACGATGACACATACAGAGAGGATATCTAGCGGCGCTCCAATGGAGTTCGGCATGCATCATGTGAACACCGACGTGAGGGAGAAGGACCTCTCGGTGGTGTACACCATCGAACCGACCATGGTGGAGGACTCCATAAACACCATGGAGCAGTTGCTTGTTGAGGATGAGAAGTACAAAGTGGCCGGCTTCCATCTCCAGTACACCGGTAGTCCTTCCAGGAAAGATTAGAAAGTTGCCATTGCCCAGTTGTGTGTGCGCCATCATGTCCTCGTCTACCACTACTGCCTGGTCACAAGGCCTTGTGAGCATTTCACCAGGTTTGTCAGTAGCCCCAACTACCAGTTAGCTATGATGGACACCACCGACGATGTAAAAGCGCTCGAGATTCTGGGCTTGCCCCACCAGAAGCTTGTCGACATCCATGGCCACTACAGGGTCTGGGGCAGCACAAAGAAAAATGATTTCCTCATTGACCTCGCCACGGCCATCATCGACCCGTACTATGGTAACATGAAGAACGACGCCAAGAAAAATCCTGCAGCCTGGTATGGGGCCTGGATGCGGAGACTAGATGAAGCTCACCTCAAGTTCGCGGCCAAGAACGTGTACACATGCTACGAGACGCACATGCCGATCATTGACATGAGGGAGTGCCTCCTTCCTATAATCGATGAGGGATCGAGCCACGCGCAGAGCAGCGGCGGCAAGCGTCACAAGAAGAAGTAGATGATGATTAGATGATCGTTTATCCTAGTTTATCATGCATGTAATTGTTTACATTGGTGTGTAATGTTATGTGTGTTGTCACTTATGTAAATGGATGTTTAATTTGGTTATTAAATTCTTGTTCTATAGACAGAGCATAGATGTTGTGCAGAATAAGCAAATCACATCGCATATGGATTAAACCACTGAACCCGTCGGATCATCAATCGTTGACATTTGTTTACCACCAACCATTTTCCCACAACACACACAACTTATCTGGAGCAATCGTTTGTGTTATTATCAGTCTTCCCACACAATTCTGATTGCTGACTTGTTTGTCGGTATCACACACTTCTTGTTAAGCCAAGTCGTTTTAGTTGTTTTGGCTCATCGCAAACAGTTCATCCGAGTGACATGTATGCCTTCTATCACACACACCTTGGTATGGCTGTCTGTTTTTGTTGTCTTGGCTCATCCCAAATAGTTCATGAGTGAACTGTATGCCGTCTATCGCACACAATTTGATCTGGCTAACCATTTAGTTGTTTTCGCTCATCGCAAACAGTTCATCTGAGTGAACTGTATGACATTTATCGCACACACCTTAATTTGGCTAACTGTTTTCGTTGTTTCGCTCGGCGCAAACAGTTTGTATGGATCAACTATATGCCATGTATCGCACACGTGACTCTAATCTGAATCATGCTTAATGTCCCCGCCATTGCACACATCTTGTTTTATTGGTGATGGTTTTGTTACGATACAGTTTGTGATTCATGCATTGGACATAGTTTGGTCGAAGAGTCTCTGATACACGTGTTGCTTTAGCACCATCCTGCGGTAGTGTGGGACAACTACACAAAACTACGATACTAGTTGTGAGTTGAAGGTTGACTTGCAACTGGGACAATTATAAGCCTAGTTGTGAGTTGAGGGTAGACTCGCCACTAGGATGAAAAAAAACTACATTCCCACTTGTCAGTCGAGGGTGGACTTGCAACTGGCATGAAAAACAAACTACGGGCCTAGTTGCAAGGTGATGGTGGACTTGCATCTAGGACAAGTACACAAAATTACAATACTAGTCGCAAGTCACATATGTACTTGCAACTAGGATGAAAAGAAATTACGGGCCCCGCTGCGAGTCATAGGGTGGACTTGCAACTGGGACAAGAACAAAACTATGGACATAGTTGCGAGTCGAGGGTGGGCTTGTAACTGCTAGAACTAATAATGAGCCTAGTTGTGAGTTAAGGGTGTACTTGCAACTGAGATGAAATAAACAACGATCCTAGCTGTAAGGCAAGGGCGGACTTTTGCAACTGGGACAACTACACAAAACTATGAGACCATTCATGGGTCGAGGGTGGGCTTGCAATAGGGAGAACTACAAGCTTAGTTACAAGTCGAGGGTGAACTCGCAGCTAGGAAGAAAAACAAACTACAATCCCAATTGCGAGTCGAGGGTGGACTTGCAATTCAGATGAAAAATAAACTATGGACCTAGTTTCCAGTCGATGGTGGACTTGCAACTGGGACAACTGTACAAAATTACGATACCAGTTGTGAGTCAAAGCGTGGACTTGCAACTGGGACAATAACAAAACTGTGAGCCCAGTTGCGAGTCAAGGATAGACCTGTAATTGGGACAACTACAAATGATCTCAATTGCGAGTCAAGGGTGGAGTTGCAACTAGGTTGAAACAAACTATGAGCCTAGTTGTGAGGTAAGGGAGGACTTGCAACTGGGACAACTACACAAAACTACGATACCATTTGCTTGTCGAGGGTGGATTTGAAACTGGGACAATAACAAACTGCGAGCCCAGTTGCGAGTCAAGCGCAAACTCGTAATCGGGATGAAAAAACATATGCCTAGTTGTGAGTCGAGCATGGACTTGCAACTGCGACAATACGAGTCCATTTGCGAGTTGAGAGCAGACTTGCAAGTGGGACAACTACGAAACTACGAGCCCAACTATGAGTGAGGGGTCGATGTGCAACTGGGACGAAACAAACTATGGGCCCAACCACGAGTGGAGGATGGACTTGCAACTGGATAAAAAATAGAAACATAGGCTCCAATTGCAAGTCGAGGGTGGGCTTGCAACTCAGATAACTGTGGTCCCACTTGCGAGTCGGTGGTGGACTTGCAATTAGGACAACTACAAAACTAAAAGCCCAGTTGCAAGTCAAGGGTCAACTTGCAACTCGCATAGATGTCAGGACCCCGACTCAATGTCACATCGATCTAGCCGGTAACACCTCATATCACTTTGCGGCCTCACGCACGGTATCCCCACGGGTGTCGCCTTACCTTTGCCCGGGACCGTTTGCGCCTTTTGGCTCACGTATATGATAGTGTCGCTAGCATCCATATGATAATGAGCCCGGGCTGACATGACTAGTCGTAAACCCAAAGTGGCACAGACTTACAGGGACAGGCATCCATGACCCAGCTTCGAACGTGTCGGTCATCAGCAAGTGGGATCCGGGCTGTAGCACTGGGCTAGCAGGACTCCGGTAAACCGGGCTGTAGCGGGCTAACAGGACTCCGGTACTCAAAGCGTGACATTTCCCCGAAGGGACAGACACAGGAACAAAGAAGGACACATGCCGGCCAGCCTAAGCGTTCCAGAGCAGTAGCAAGCTACCATGGCTCAGCGGTAACACTAGGAGACATTTCCCGGTAAGAGAGGCTACTAAAGATAAACAACTAGATGGTCAGATCCCACACATACCAAGCATTTCAGTCATACACACAATATGCTCGATATGTGCAAATACAACGAAGCATCACAACATGACTCTACGACACAAGTACTTTATTTAAGGCTCAGGGAGCCATACATAACATACACAAAGGTACGGGTCTCACGACCCAACATACAAGTCATACAGTCATACAAACCAGCAGCGGAAGTAACTTGTCTGAGTACAGACAGCTAGTAAAATAAAAGAGGCTTGGAAAGCCTAGCTATACTACGTGGTCCTTCACAAGCTCAGGGTCACCACCTGGGTCTTTAGCCTACTCGTTGATGTCAACGTCTACATAGAACCCATCAGAAGGGGTTGCAGCGTCTTCTGTAAAAATGTAGATTATAGCAACATGAGTACAAAGGTACTCAGCAAGACTTACATCAGATCCTACATACATGCATATTATCAAGAAGGGTTGGTGGAGTTATTGCAGCAAGCCAGCTTTGACTCTTGGCTAGACTATCCTACGATACTCCAACTTGAAATGGTTTTGCGCACACGAGTCCACTACTCACCAATTCAATACACTACCGAGGATCCGCCTCCGTCTTCGTACGGAAGAGCCATCCTCGGCACTCACACTTATCTTGAGGCTTTTAGTAGTTTCCATTTACTTGTCTATGAACTGTATAGGCAACCAAGTAGTCCTTTACCGCGGACGCGGCTATTCGAATAGATCATGTTAACCCTGCAGGGGTGTACTCCTTCATACACGCTCTCACCACTTACCGTCGTTTACACGACATGTACTCGGCAACCTTCAAGCGGAAGCCCAACGTGGGTGTCGGCCACGACCTACCTAACCACCTAAGCCTCCAGTCCAGGTTTATCGCCTATCCAGGTTCCATCCGCAGGGAGTCCGGCCGAGGTTTCCCATACGGCCCCGAACGATGTGAACAGGGTTCCCGAGATACCTAACGGGTATTCGGTACACCGTGCCACGTACCTACCGCATCACAGCCCACCCCTACGGTCA
>NC_041387.1:527562898-527565022 GCF_002162155.2 Triticum dicoccoides | reverse complement strand
GATCATGAGTAGGATAATTCTCCTCATGTGGGTGCAATTGCCGTGAAGCGTAGGCAATTACATGTCGATCTTGCATAAGGATGCAACCTAGTCCTTGTCGCGAGGCGTCGCAGTAGATAACAAAGTCTTTGGAGAAGTCTGGCGGTACCAGTACGGGAGCAGAAGTCAGACGTCTTTTCAGTTCCTGAAAGCTGTGCTCACATTGTGGAGTCCATTCGAACTTTTTATCTTTCTTGAGGAGTTCGGTTAAAGGTTTAGCAACTTTGGAGAAGTTTTCGACAAAGCGACGGCAATAGCTCGCTAAGCCTAGAAAACTCCGAACTTGCTTGACCGATTCAGGTGGAGTCCAATTAAGGACGGCTTGAACTCGCTCAGGGTTAACAGCAATACCTTTACCAGATATTACATGACCCAGATAGGTCACTTCTGACAACCAGAATTCACATTTAGAAAATTTGGCATAAAGGCGATGCTCTCGAAGTTTCTGCAACACTAGCCTTAGATGTTCGGCATGTTCTTCCTCGTTCTTGGAGTAGATGAGTATATCATCGAGGTAAACCACGACGAATTTATCCAAATACTCCATGAAGATTGAGTTCATTAACCGAGAAAAGGTGGCTGGAGCGTTGGTTAAACCGAAGGACATGACGGTGTACTCGTATTGGCCATAACGAGTAACAAAGGCCGTTTTAGGAATGTCCCCGTTTCTGATTTTGATTTGATGGTAGCCCAACCTCAAATCCATCTTGGAGAAGACTGAGGATCCAGCGAGCTGATCGTACAGGTCGTTGATCCTGGGAAGCGGATATTTGTTCTTGATTGTGACCAAATTGACAGGTCGGTAATCTACAACCATCCGGTCCGTACCATCCTTCTTCTTGACGAATAGGACGGGGCAAGCCCACGGAGAGGAGCTAGGTCGGATGAAACCCTTTTTCAAGGACTCATCGAGTTGTTTCTTAAGCTCGGCTAGTTCTAGGGTGCCATCTTATAAGGTCTTCTAGCAATCGGAACGGTTCCGGGGATGAGGTCTATTACGAACTCAACATCCCTGTCAGGTGGAACACCTGGCAATTCTTCTGGGAAGACATCCGGAAAGTCACGGACTACCGGAACGTCCTCAAGATCTGGCAAAGGGCTGGCGTTAAGAGAATATAATTGTCGCTTGGCTATTCGGGTTAGGACATTGACTATCTTCCCCGAAGGATGGGTGAGTTGAACAGTCCTAGAGAAGCAATCAATTTTGGCTTGATGAGCTGACATCCAGTCCATACCCAAAATGATATTAATATCTGAAGATTTAAGGGCTATCAAAGACGCGAGGAAAACAAGTCTGTCGACTTGGATTTCATTTCCATGGCTTACTCTAGAAGTTTGCCATTTGGATCCCGGAGTTTGAATTACCATAGAGGTTGGCATATCACCGAATGCGACGTTATGCAAGCGAGCATAGTTTTCAGATATAAAAGAATGAGAGGCTCCTGTATCGAAAAGAACAGATGCCGGGTGGCAATTAACAAGAAGCGTACCGAGAACGACGTTGGGATCCTCTTGAGCTTCTTCGGCAGATATACAGTTGACATGGCCACGTGAAGCGGTGACCGGCTTGGCGTGGAATATTTTTCCTGTCGGCTTGCCACGGCCAACAGCTTTAGCAGACTGGTTGGGCTTGGTCTGGGGGCACTCACGCATATAGTGACCAGATTCCCCACACTTGAAACAAGTCACGGAGCTGGTACGTGGAGGAACATTGTTGGTTGGACCCCCATAGGGCTTGGCCGGTGCAGACTGTTGAACGGGGCGAGGCGCCTGGAAGGATGGCCTCGGTGTGAACCTGGGTGGCAGGGCGGTGTTGGGTACCCACACGCGGCGCTTCTGAGGACCAGCACCGGATGAGGAACCCATATCACGGCCATGCTTGCGTGTTGCGTCATAGTCAGTCTGACCAGTTTCAGCACTGATGGCTTTGTTGACAAGTTTCTGGAAGGATGTGCACTCATGCAGACGGAGGTCGCGGCGAAGCTCAGGACTAAGGCCCTTACGGAACCTTGCTTGCTTCTTGGCATCAGTAGACACTTCCTCAGTTGCATATCGTGCGAGATTACCAAACTCCCTGCTGTAAGC
>NC_041387.1:527553693-527562766 GCF_002162155.2 Triticum dicoccoides | reverse complement strand
GTGGTACGTTCGGCCTGATCGAGGATACGAATGGGGTACTCTCGATATGTAAGATTATCTTGGAGATCAAGCGTTTCGTGGTCCACTTCACGGATAGGATCCGAGAAGCAACGCCTGAGTTGAGAAACATGGAAGACATCGTGGACTCTGGAGAGATGCGGAGGTAGTTCCAACTGGTAGGCAACTTCTCCTCGTTTGGCAAGAATGCGAAAAGGTCCAATGTAACGAGGAGCCAATTTGCCTTTGATACCGAAACGATGGGTTCCCTTCAGAGGGGTGACCCGAAGATAAGCCTTCTCGTCAACCTCGAAAGTCATAGCCTTATGTTTTCGGTCATATTGACTCTTTTGACGAGATTGAGCTGTTTTCAACTTTTCACGAACGATACGAACTTGTTCTTCTGCTTCCTGAATCATATCCGGGCCAAAGAATTGTCTTTCCCCGGTCTCTGACCAGTTAAGGGGTGTTCGACACCGTCGTCCATAGAGAACTTCAAAAGGGGCTTTACCCAAGCTAGATTGATAGCTGTTGTTGTAAGCAAATTCGGCAAATGGAAGGCACTTCTCCCAGTCCATTCCGAATGAGATAACAGAGGCTCGAAGCATGTCTTCTAGAATCTGGTTGACACGTTCCACTTGACCACTCGACTGAGGGTGGAAGGCGGTGCTAAAGGAGAGACGGGTTCCCATAGCATTTTGGAAACTTTCCCAAAATCGAGAGGTGAAAAGACTTCCTCGATCCGAGTTAATTTCCAAAGGAACACCATGGAGGGACACTATGCGGGAGATGTATAAGTCTGCCAATTGACTAGCGGTTATACTCTCACGAACAGGTAGGAAATGGGCTACTTTGGAAAGACGATCGACAACGACGAAGATAGCATTATTCCCTCTCTTGGTCCTGGGAAAACCGGTAATGAAATCCATACCAATTTTATCCCATTTCCATTCAGGAATAGCTAAGGGTTGAAGGGTGCCAGCAGGCCGTTGATGCTCTGCTTTTACACGGCGACAGACGTCGCAATTTGCAATAAACTGAGCAATTTCTCTCTTCATCCTAGTCCACCAGAACCTCTGGCGTAGGTCCTGATACATCTTAGTACTACCGGGATGAATGGTGAGAGGAGATTCATGAGCTTCCTTAAGGATCAAACGCCTCAGGTTTCGCACTTTGGGAACCACTAGTCGATTCCCGAAGTATACGACCCCTTGATCATTAATGGAGAAGCAATTCGCAATTCCTTTCCGAATGTTTCTCTTGATGCGGGAGATTCCCGGATCTACCTTCTGTGCCTTGATAATCTGATCCGTAAGGGTAGGTTTTGCCACCAAGGTGGATAGAAAACCTTGAGGAACAATGTGAAGGTTAAGCTTCCGAAATTCCTCATGGAGAAGCGGTTGACCTTGTTGTAACATCAGGTTGTTACAATAAGATTTACGACTTAGCGCATCAGCCATGACATTGGCTTTTCCTGGGGTGTAAGTTATTCCTAAGTCGAAATCTGTGATCAACTCGACCCAACGTCTTTGCCTGAGATTCAAATCCGGTTGGGTGAAGATGTACTTCAGACTTTGGTGATCAGTGAATATTTCGCAACGATTACCGAGGAGGTAATGTCGCCATGTCTTAAGTGCATAGACTACGGCTGCAAGCTCTCGATCATGAGTAGGATAATTCTCCTCATGTGGGTGCAATTGCCGTGAAGCGTAGGCAATTACATGTCGATCTTGCATAAGGATGCAACCTAGTCCTTGTCGCGAGGCGTCGCAGTAGATAACAAAGTCTTTGGAGAAGTCTGGCGGTACCAGTACGGGAGCAGAAGTCAGACGTCTTTTCAGTTCCTGAAAGCTGTGCTCACATTGTGGAGTCCATTCGAACTTTTTATCTTTCTTGAGGAGTTCGGTTAAAGGTTTAGCAACTTTGGAGAAGTTTTCGACAAAGCGACGGCAATAGCTCGCTAAGCCTAGAAAACTCCGAACTTGCTTGACCGATTCAGGTGGAGTCCAATTAAGGACGGCTTGAACTCGCTCAGGGTTAACAGCAATACCTTTACCAGATATTACATGACCCAGATAGGTCACTTCTGACAACCAGAATTCACATTTAGAAAATTTGGCATAAAGGCGATGCTCTCGAAGTTTCTGCAACACTAGCCTTAGATGTTCGGCATGTTCTTCCTCGTTCTTGGAGTAGATGAGTATATCATCGAGGTAAACCACGACGAATTTATCCAAATACTCCATGAAGATTGAGTTCATTAACCGAGAAAAGGTGGTTGGAGCGTTGGTTAAACCGAAGGACATGACGGTGTACTCGTATTGGCCATAACGAGTAACAAAGGCCGTTTTAGGAATGTCCCCGTTTCTGATTTTGATTTGATGGTAGCCCAACCTCAAATCCATCTTGGAGAAGACTGAGGATCCAGCGAGCTGATCATACAGGTCGTTGATCCTGGGAAGCGGATATTTGTTCTTGATTGTGACCAGATTGACAGGTCAGTAATCTACAACCATCCGGTCCGTACCATCCTTCTTCTTGACGAATAGGACGGGGCAAGCCCACGGAGATGAACTAGGTCGGATGAAACCCTTTTTCAAGGACTCATCGAGTTGTTTCTTAAGCTCGGCTAGTTCTAGTGGTGCCATCTTATAAGGTCTTCTAGCAATTGGAACAGTTCCTGGAATGAGGTCTATTACGAACTCAACATCCCTGTCAGGTGGAACACCTGGCAATTCTTCTGGAAAAACATCCGGGAAGTCACAGACTACCGGAACGTCCTCAAGGTCTGGCAAAGGGCTGGCGTTAAGAGAATATAATTGTCGCTTGGCTATTCGGGTCAAGACATTGACTATCTTCCCCGAAGGATGGGTGAGTTGAACAGTCCTAGAGAAGCAATCAATTTTGGCTTGATGAGCTGACATCCAGTCCATACCCAGAATGATATTAATATCTGAAAATTTAAGGGCTATCAAAGATGCGAGGAAAACAAGTCTGTCGACTTGGATTTCATTTCCATAACTTACCCTAGAGGTCTGCCATCTAGAACCAGGGGTAGAAATTTCCATAGTGGATGGCATGTCACAGAATGCAACGTTATACAAACGAGCATAATTTTCGGATATAAAAGAATGAGAGGCTCCTGTATCGAAAAGAACAGATGCCGGGTGGCAATTAACAAGAAGCGTACCGAGAACGACGTTGGGATCCTCTTGAGCTTCTTCGGCAGAGATACAGTTGACATGGCCACGTGTAGCGGTGACCGGCTTGGCGTGGAATACTTTTCCTGTCGGCTTGCCACGGCCAACAGCTTTAGCAGATTGATTGGGGTTGGTCTGGGGACACTCACGCATATAGTGGCCAGATTCCCCACACTTGAAACAAGTCATGGAACTGGTACGTGGAGGAGCATTGTTGGTTGGACCCCCATAGGGCTTGGCCGGTGCAGACTGTTGAACGGGGCGAGGCGCCTGGAAGGATGGCCTCGGTGTGAACCTGGGTGGCAGGGCGGTGTTGGGTACCCACACGCGGCGCTTCTGAGGACCAGCACCGGATGAGGAACCCATATCACGGCCATGCTTGCGTGTTGCGTCATAGTCAGTCTGACCAGTTTCAGCACTGATGGCTTTGTTGACAAGTTTCTGGAAGGATGTGCACTCATGCAGACGGAGGTCGCGGCGAAGCTCAGGACTAAGGCCCTTACGGAACCTTGCTTGCTTCTTGGCATCAGTAGACACTTCCTCAGTTGCATATCGTGCGAGATTACCAAACTCCCTGCTGTAAGCGTCCACAGAAAGTCGGCCTTGGGTGAAACTGCAAAATTCTTCACGTTTACGGTCCATGAGACCCTCCGGAATGTGGTGTTCACGGAAAGCCTCACTGAACTCAGCCCAAGTAGTGACATGGCCCGCCGGGCGCATAGCTCCATAATTCTCCCACCATAGACTGGCGGGGCCTTCAAGATGATATGCAGCAAAGGTGACCTTGTCAGCCTCCGCTACCAGCGCGGAACGCAGTTTATGAGAGATACTGCGAAGCCAGTCATCAGCGTCGAGAGGCTCGACGGAGTGGTGGAACGTGGGTGGATGCAATTTGATAAAATCACTGAGTGACACCACGTTGGTCCTCTGATGGTGTGCTGTATTCTGTTCAATACGCTCCAACAAACGGTTGGTCTCCCGCTTGTTTCTCTCAGCTTCCATCATAACCTCGGCTAGGGACGGGGGATGAGGCAGATTTGCATCCCTGACTTCACTGCCTTCGGCCTGCTCTTGAGGAGCAGGGTTAGCGCGCGTGTTGACCATCCTAGGTAAACAAGACAACGATTTGTCAGGATGATAAAATTCCAACATAGGATACAAAATGTAAGGAATAACTCGGAATGCAAGATGATCATCCGTATGACATGGTAGATACAGAAACTGCTTCTTTATTCCATCGTCATACACACCATACAGGGTTTAGTACAAGACCAAACAAGTACTATTACGGTGAAAAGAGGATTACATCTCATCGGAGGCATCCCAAGCTCCTATACATTATTTTTCTACACCTCCGGAAAGAGTACAAGCTAGGTCATATCCCACGAGTCACGCGGGACGATAGAAGACACAGCTAGTGCGAACTAGTGATACTACCGCTAACTCAGACCGATCCGTAGTAGTCCTCGTAGAAGTCACCTCCATAGCCTGGAAGCTCAACATGATCATCCGGGAACAGACGATCTCGCGGAGCTTGTGGACCATAGGGGCTAGGATGAGGCCTTGGACCAACAAACGGTGGCCTGCGGGGACCGCGAGGTGGGGTGATGCCTCCTACATCACGCCAAACCATCACGTCTGGCAGAGCAAATCTCACAGGATAGAGATCGCGCATATCTGAATATCCAGCTTGCACCGCCGGTGCGAACCGAGTCAAAGTGGCCCAGTGGTCAGCACGGGTATTGAAGAGCTCTAACCTCAAGGCCCGATTTTCACGGTCCTTATCCTCGAGCATCTCAGCAGTGGTGCGAGTCCGTGAATCCTCCTGAGTGGGGTCAGCATAGATAGCCTGGAGATACCCTTGTGCTCCCGGAAGTGATCCTGGCATGTACCGGAAATCAGAGTCCCGAAATAGTCCAGATCTGACTCGCATAATGGTCATCATAGAGTAGGCGGCGTCCTGCACAGCCATCTCAATGGTAACCCCGAGTCCATATGAGCAGTGAAGAGGCTCGGTGGATCCAGGATAAGATGGAAATATCCTGACAGTACAGAGATACTGGCTTTGATTAAAGTCTCGGAATTGCTCTTCGACCGTGTACTCAGGATACCAGCGGTATCCAGCCTCAGTCATTACCCTGACCAACTTGGCAGCATGGCCGGGTACATCTAGGCATCGAGTCAGGCGAACCACTTGATTGAGGTCGCGAGTGGCCATCTGAAAGCACAATCATAATGCAAGGGCATTAGAATTTCTAGCAAAATTTCGGCAGCATAACAGCTGTAAATGCTCAAGAAGGATTTTGAGACATTTGACAAAGGATTACATACACACTCATCATCATCATAACAAAGTTCTGAATCCATTCTAACAACATAATGTGGTAGTAGAACTGAACTAGGCTTGTATCCATCAAACTTATAAGGTACTACTGTGTCAGGACCCCGACTCAATGCCACATCGATCTAGCATGTAACACCTCATATCACTTTGCGGCCTCACGCACGGTATTCCCACGGGTGTCGCCTTACCTTTGCCCGGGACCGTTTGCGCCTTTTAGCACACGTATATGACAGTGTCGCTAGCATCCATATGATAAGGAGCCCGGGCTGACATGGCTAGTCGTAAACCCAAGCGGCACAGACTTACAGGGACAGGCATCCATGACCCAGCATCGAACGTGTCGGTCATCAGCGAGTGAATCCAGGCTGTAGCACTGGGCTAGCAGGACTCCGGTGAACCGGGCTGTAGCGGGCTAACAGGACTCCGGTATTCATCGCGTGACATTTCCCCGAAGGGACAGACACAGGAACGGAGAAGGACACATGCCAGCCAGCCTAAGTGTTCCGGAGCAGTAGCAAGCTACCATGGCTCCGTGGAAACACTAGGAGACATTTCCCCGTAAGAGAGGCTACTAAAGATAAACAACTAGATGGTCAGATCCCACACATACCAAGCATTTCAATAACATACACACAATATGCTCGATATGTGCAAATACAACATGGCATCACAACATGACTCTACGACTCAAGTAGTTTATTCAATAGGCTCCGAGGAGCGAGACATTACAAACATGGGTCTCATGACCCAACAATCAGAGCATACAAGTCAAGCACAAGCGGAAGCTATCATGTCTGAGTACAGACATCTATAAATGAAAAAGGCTGAGAAGCCTGACTATCTACCAAATCCTGCCAAGGCACAAGATCGTAGCTGAGGTAACAAGCTAAACGTCGAAGACCACGCGGAAATACTAGTGAGACTGAAGTCTCTCTGCAAAAACATAAAATAGGCAAACGTGAGTACAAATGTACCCAGCAAGACTTACATCAGAACTATCTACATATGCATCATTATCAACAAAGGGATGGTGGGGTTTAACTGCAGCAAGCCAGCTTTGACTCGGTGGCTATCCTAAACTACGACTGCAATGTAACTCTTTGAGGTGGCGCACACGAGTCCACATATTCACCATATCAATACACCACTATGGAACCGCTCCCGTCTCCCTACGAGAACGCCATCCATAGCACTCACGCTTATCTTGCGTATTTTAGAGTATCCACTTTCACTTGTCTATGAACTGATATAAGCAACCCAGAAGTCCTTTTCCACGGACACGGCTATTCGAATAGATTAGGTTAACCCTGCAGGGGTGTACTTCTTCACACACGCTCTCACCACTTACCGCCGTTTACACGACATGTACTCGGCAACCTTCAAGCGGAAGCCCAACGTGGGTGTCGGCCACGGCCTGCCTAAACACTCGAGTCTCTAGTCCAGGTTTATCGCCTATTCGGGTTCCATCCATGAGGAGATCCGGCCGGAGTTTCGCTCACAGCCCCAAACGATGTGAACAGGGTTCCCGAGACACCAAACGGGCGCCCGGTACACCGTGCCACGTGCCTACCGCATCACAGCCCACCCCTACGGTCAGCGCTGCCCACGGCCTCCAGCATACTACAAACACCAGAAACTACTTGCAACTCCTGGACAGAGGACAAGGGTGATCAAGAAGCCGAGAGGGTCCATTGGTTTCGGGCCCAATGCGTGGTAGTAGCTGAATCATGGATCACAAACACAGAACTCAGTTCCTGAGGACGGCTGCAATGAGACAACCCACCATGTACTCCTACATGGCCTCTCACCGCTACCTTTACCAAATCGTGTTCACACACTTAGCTCACACACAGTCGGACATGTTCACACACCTCTGATTCATCCCCGATGAATCAGACCTGACTCAACTCTAAGCAATAGCAGGCATGACAAACAAACATGAATGAGTAGGCACATCAGGGCTCAAACAACTCCTACTCATGCTAGTGGGTTTCATCTATTTACTGTGGCAATGACAGGTCATGCAAAGGACAAAGGGGTTCAGCTACCGCAGCAAGTAACAGATGAATCGGTGTTGTCCTAATGCAGTAAAATAGAGCAGGAGCGAGAGAGTAGGATTGTATCGGAATGAACAAGGGGGTTTTGCTTGCCTGGCACTTCTGAAGATAACATTGAGTCTTCATCAGTGTCAACGATCACATCATCGGTATCACGTCTATCGAGAGGGGACAGATACCGGTAAATACAGAAAAACACGATCAATGCAATGCACAATATGATGCATGCTATGACATGGCAATATGAATGTGTTTTGGGCTAATGCACCTAAAACCAGATTAAATGAAGTTGGTTTGAATCCAAGATTCAAATTTAAACTCCATATGTGATTATTCAAATGCCATTTAATTGACTTGTGCTAAACAGCAGCTATAAGTTGTTCTAACATGCATGAAAATGGTACAGATGGATTCCTTGAATTTTTCTGATAATTTTTCATATATAAATTATTTAATTTGGAGTTACGGTTAATTTTCTATGATTTTTAGAAGTTTTGGTTATTATCTGAAATTTATAAATCATTTTTGATTTATTTTAATTCCAGAAACAAATACTGCGTCAGCATGACGTATTAGTGACGTCAGCAGGTCAACGTGGCTGGTCCAGGTCAAACCTGGCCAGTGGGTCCCATCCGTCAGTGACTAACCTAACTAATCTAATTTAGTTAGTGGCCTGGGGCCCATTGTCAGTGTCTATTAAACTAACTAATATTTAGTTAACACTAATCCTAGCCTAATTAGCCGGGCGGGCCCGCAGGTCAGTGAGAGAGAGGGGGGGTCAAACCGGGCAGTGGGGTCAACCCACGCCGGTCATCGGGTCAGCGGTCGCTGGCGTTTAGCCGCCGGCGAGTCCAGACGCGGCGGAGGGCTCGGAAACGAGCCACATGGCATCGTTTCGGCCGTGGTTTGTTGCATTCGAACGCGCGCAGTGGCGCGCATCTAGTGGTGGCGGTGACAGGTGCTGGGGTGGCCGGAAAAGTGGTCGGCGACGAGGTTTGGCGGCGGCAGCAGCTCGGGCAATCCTGGGGTGGCGCTATAGAGCACTAGAAGAGAGACCGAAGGGCGCTGCGGGCTCCTGGGAGGGCGGCGAACATGGTGACGCGCTCAGGCGCACGCTGGGATGGCCCTGGCCACGACAACGACATGGCACGGTGGCGAGAAGCTCTCGGTCGCGGTGGGAGATGGGGCTAGGGGGCGAGAACGGAGGGGGCGAGCACAGGAGAAACAGCGGAGGCTCACAGTGGATCCATTCGAGGCGGGGACGAGGCCGGGGACGGTCCGGAGCCGGCGAATCGGGCGTCGGCGACCGGCGGGTCCAAGGAGGGGGAAAACGTCGGGGCGGCGCTTCGGGGGCTCCTGGAGGGCGTGGCATCGGTGAGGTGGGTCGAGTACGGAGTGGCGGAGCTTGTGGGCTAGTCGGGGAAGCGAGGGAGGCCCGGTGGCCGTGGTTATGGCGAGCGGCGGCGAGGGGCTCC
>NC_041387.1:527527856-527550971 GCF_002162155.2 Triticum dicoccoides | reverse complement strand
TAATGGTGTATGCTCGAGGGATCAACCACGAATAAGACAACATTACGAGCATCGTTGGTACTGATTTGATTTGACGATAGCCCACGCTCAAATCAAAGGATTGATAAGACAATAGGTCCAGCAACTGATCACAAGGACCAATCGATGAAGATATCATCTTTCTTCAACACACACTACACAAGAATATCCCTTTGGAACGAACTAAGTCAGACAAGCTTTTATCTTCCAACTCTCCAAGTTGTTGTCTAGCTTAACCAACTAGCTCAGGGATATCTAACACCGATTCTTGGAGAGAAGGTGGTTCACAAGAAACCAACTTGATCACAAACTCAACATAGCGGTCAGGTGACAACCTGGTAACACCTCCAGGAAGATATTTGGAAAGTCACGAACCACCGGTATGTTACTAAGCTCGAGAACAATCTTGCTTTTGAGGGCAAGACGATATGATCAAATGAGTGAGGACTTGACAAGATCCTAACTCATCAATCGAAGGGTGCACCGAAATAAGGACTAGGTAGCACGATCAGTCTTAGAAGGATGATTCGAAAACCAACATACTAAGAATAAAATTATTATCCTTTAACTACCAAGCAACAGAGTTGCTAGCAGTACTGATTTCACACATCACAATTCATTTGTCGGTATTCCGGTTGCATCAACACGAGGGCCGAGGAATGAACAGTGATGGCAAGAAGTGTCACTGTACCAAGAGTTCATGGGATGGTGTGCAATTCCTATAACAATCTCGATATAAAATATGTAATACTCCAAGGTAGAGCAGAACCAAAAGCTGGATTGGCATTTGATCTGCGGAATACAACTACTTTGACCCAATCCTAGATATGGAAGAGGTACTGGAGTTTGTTTCTCCTAGTCATTCCGGAATAGAATGGCTTGACAGACCACAAGAGTCATAGGCATCGATGAACGAACGCACGCATACTCTTGACTATCAATTGATAGACGAGGGTCAGAATGCAACTAAAGAGAACAACTCAAAGGAACATATAACTTTCTGAGTTGTGGATGCATAGATTAGTATGTCGAACCAAGTTCAACATATTTCTTCCGGATAACCCATGCAGAAAGGTAGAACTGGCAGAGTCACGATTTATGAATGGAGAACTCCTCAAGAGTACTCTAATTGTGATTTTTTTTTATCCAATAAACATCTGCCATAAGTAGTTCATGGTATTTGGAAGAAGAAGATACCACGGACTTCAAGGACTATTGCAAAGGTTACTAATATCCTAAAGGCACTAGCAATTACTATCAACATGAAGTAGGTAGAGTGAATCTCGGGTTCAGAACCCAGGAATAGAATACCTACTACTAAGTAGCATCACGGGATGCTTCCGAGAATAAAGGCCAGAATCTTCACACTAGGACACAAATCATGGCTAGACCACTAGATGATCCCCTAAGCACTTAGGGTCATAATAATAATTCCAACATATATGTCGAGGCAATAATTACCTCAACACACCGATTAGTGTGGTTAATCTGGCCCATGGGAACATCGGAAACAGGAGGAAGGGATTTGCAAATGCATCGGACTATTTAGAAACCTGGGATGACTCGGACAGCATAACGGCTATAATTGCTCAAAAAGATTTGAGACAATCACAAAAATGGTGGCATAACCACTCAGAAGCACAATATCAAGGTTCCGAGATCAACAATTAACATACGGAAGTAGTAGGAACTGAACTGAGACTTAAATCCAACAATCTTATAAGTCTACTGATTAGTAACACGTGATCCTAATAGAAAGAAGAGATAGCCTAGTTCTTAATCCCCGCAGGAAAGATAAGATGACTCAGATCAGAAGGGCATGAGGTATAAGGAGTAAAAAGAGCCTTACGTTCCATCCCACAATCAATTCCCTTATATAACTAAAGAATTTCTAGACTCAACTTCGACCAGTTTGGCTTGGTAATCCTACAGGCAGTCAAGCTCTGATACCAACGCTGTCAGGACCCCGACTCAATGCCACATCGATCTAGCATGTAACACCTCATATCACTTTGCGGCCTCACGCATGGTATTCCCACGGGTGTCGCCTTACCTTTGCCCGGGACCGTTTGCGCCTTTTGGCACACGTATATGACAGTGTCGCTAGCATCCATATGATAAGGAGGCTGGGCTGACATGGCTAGTCGTAAACCCAAAGCGGCACAGACTTACAGGGACAGGCATCCATGACCCAGCATCGAACGTGTCGGTCATCAGCGAGTGAATCCAGGCTGTAGCACTGGGCTAGCAGGACTCCGGTATTCACCGCGTGACATTTCCCCGAAGGGACAGACACAGGAACGAAGAAGGACACATGCCGGCCAGCCTAAGTGTTCCGGAGCAGTAGCAAGCTACCATGGCTCGGTGGAAACACTAGGAGACATTTCCCCGTAAGAGAGGCTACTAAAGATAAACAACTAGATGGTCAGATCCCACACATACCAAGCATTTCAATAACATACACACAATATGCTCGATATGTGCAAATACAACATGGCATCACAACATGACTCTATGACTCAAGTAATCTATTCAATAGGCTCTGAGGAGCGAGATATTACAAACATGGGTCTCATGACCCAACATTCAGAGCATACAAATCAAGCACAAGCGGAAGCTATCATGTCTGAGTACAGACATCTATAAATGAAAAAGGCTGAGAAGCCTGACTATCTACCAAATCCTGCCGAGGCACAAGATCGTAGCTGAGGTAACAAGCTAAACGTCGAAGACCACGCGGAAATACTAGTGAGACTGAAGTCTCTCTGCAAAAACATAAAATAGGCAAACGTGAGTACAAATGTACCCAGCAAGACTTACATCAGAACTATCTACATATGCATCATTATCAACAAAGGGATGGTGGGGTTTAACTGCAGCAAGCCAGCTTTGACTCGGTGGCTATCCTAAACTACGACTGCAATGTAACTCTTTGAGGTGGCGCACACGAGTCCACATATTCACCATATCAATACACCACTATGGAACCGCTCCCGTCTCCCTACGAGAACGCCATCCATAGCACTCACGCTTATCTTGCGTATTTTAGAGTATCCACTTTCACTTGTCTATGAACTGATATAAGCAACCCAGAAGTCCTTTTCCACGGACACGGCTATTCGAATAGATTAGGTTAACCCTGCAGGGGTGTACTTCTTCACACACGCTCTCACCACTTACCGCCGTTTACACGACATGTACTCGGCAACCTTCAAGCGGAAGCCCAACGTGGGTGTCGGCCACGGCCTGCCTAAACACTCGAGTCTCTAGTCCAGGTTTATCGCCTATTCGGGTTCCATCCATGAGGAGATCCGGCCGGAGTTTCGCTCACAGCCCCAAACGATGTGAACAGGGTTCCCGAGACACCAAACGGGCGCCCGGTACACCGTGCCACGTGCCTACCGCATCACAGCCCACCCCTACGGTCAGCGCTGCCCACGGCCTCCAGCATACTACAAACACCAGAAACTACTTGCAACTCCTGGACAGAGGACAAGGGTGATCAAGAAGCCGAGAGGGTCCATTGGTTTCGGGCCCAATGCGTGGTAGTAGCTGAATCATGGATCACAAACACAGAACTCAGTTCCTGAGGACGGCTGCAATGAGACAACCCACCATGTACTCCTACATGGCCTCTCACCCCTACCTTTACCAAATCGTGTTCACACACTTAGCTCACACACAGTAGGACAGGTTCACACGCCTCTGATTCATCCCCGATGAATCAGACCTGACTCAACTCTAAGCAATAGCAGGCATGACAAACAAACATGAATGAGTAGGCACATCAGGGCTCAAACAACTCCTACTCATGCTAGTGGGTTTCATCTATTTACTGTGGCAATGACAGGTCATGCAAAGGACAAAGGGGTTCAGCTACCGCAGCAAGTAACAGATGAATCGGTGTTGTCCTAATGCAGTAAAATAGAGCAGGAGCGAGAGAGTAGGATTGTATCGGAATGAACAAGGGGTTTTTGCTTGCCTGGCACTTCTGAAGATAACATTGAGTCTTCATCAGTGTCAACGATCACATCATCGGTATCACGTCTATCGAGAGGGGACAGATACCGGTAAATACAGAAAAACACGATCAATGCAATGCACAATATGATGCATGCTATGACATGGCAATATGAATGTGTTTTGGGCTAATGCACCTAAAACCAGATTAAATGAAGTTGGTTTGAATCCAAGATTCAAATTTAAACTCCATATGTGATTATTCAAATGCCATTTAATTGACTTGTGCTAAACAGCAGCTATAAGTTGTTCTAACATGCATGAAAATGGTACAGATGGATTCCTTGAATTTTTCTGATAATTTTTCATATATAAATTATTTAATTTGGAGTTACGGTTAATTTTCTATGATTTTTAGAAGTTTTGGTTATTATCTGAAATTTATAAATCATTTTTGATTTATTTTAATTCCAGAAACAAATACTGCGTCAGCATGACGTATTAGTGACGTCAGCAGGTCAACGTGGCTGGTCCAGGTCAAACCTGGCCAGTGGGTCCCATCCGTCAGTGACTAACCTAACTAATCTAATTTAGTTAGTGGCCTGGGGCCCATTGTCAGTGTCTATTAAACTAACTAATATTTAGTTAACACTAATCCTAGCCTAATTAGCCGGGCGGGCCCGCAGGTCAGTGAGAGAGAGGGGGGGTCAAACCGGGCAGTGGGGTCAACCCACGCCGGTCATCGGGTCAGCGGTCGCCGGCGTTTAGCCGCCGGCGAGTCCAGACGCGGCGGAGGGCTCGGAAACGAGCCACATGGCATCGTTTCGGCCGTGGTTTGTTGCATTCGAACGCGCGCAGTGGCGCGCATCTAGTGGTGGCGGTGACAGGTGCTGGGGTGGCCGGAAAAGTGGTCGGCGACGAGGTTTGGCGGCGGCAGCAGCTCGGGCAATCCTGGGGTGGCGCTATAGAGCACTAGAAGAGAGACCGAAGGGCGCTGCGGGCTCCTGGGAGGGCGGCGAACATGGTGACGCGCTCAGGCGCATGCTGGGATGGCCCTGGCCACGGCAACGACATGGCACGGCGGCGAGAAGCTCTCGGCCGCGGTGGGAGATGGGGCTAGGGGGCGAGAACGGAGGGGGCGAGCACAGGAGAAACAGCGGAGGCTCACAGTGGATCCATTCGAGGCGGGGACGAGGCCGGGGACGGTCCGGAGCCGGCGAATCGGGCGTCGGCGACCGGCGGGTCCGAGGAGGGGGAAAACGTCGGGGCGGCGCTTCGGGGGCTTCTGGAGGGCGTGGCATCGGTGAGGTGGGTCGAGTACGGAGTGGCGGAGCTTGTGGGCTAGTCGGGGAAGCGAGGGAGGCCCGGTGGCCGTGGTTATGGCGAGCGGCGGCGAGGGGCTCCGCTCGGTGAGGAGAACAGAGGAGGGGGAGAGTGTTCTGGGGAGAGAATGAGGACGCGGGAGAGAGGGAGAAGGGGGAGGGGGTCGGGGGCTGCGTGGCTCCCTCGGGTGCCTCCAGCGGCGAGCAGGTAAGCAGGAGGTGGCCGGAGCGTGCGCGCGCGCGTCGGGCACACGCCCTCCTGCCTACTGGCAGGAGGTTGAAGACGATGGCGACTGCGGTGGGCTGGGCCGCACAGTGCTGGACCAGCACAGGAGCTGGGCCGGCTCTAGTGGGCTGCACAGGTAAGCTTTGCTCTTTTTATTATTTACTGTTTTCTATTTTCTGTAGTTTGTTTTGATTTAATTTAGCAACTAAATCATTTAAATAAATTCTGTAGATTTTTATGTGGCTTGCCAAAAATAAATACAAAGCCACTCACAAACTTCCAGAATTATTGGAGTCATATTTAATATATATATTAAATATAAATCCAAAGCAAATAGTTATTGGATTAATTCAAATGGCCCAAAATAATTAACTCTGAGATACCAAAAATATTGTTTTGAGTTTTACCTCTTTGCAATATTTTCAGAGACTAAGAGGAACATTTTTTTGGACTTCTTTGAGGAGATTTTAATGTTGATCATTTTTAGAAGGTTTCTGAGGCTTTGAAAATTCCTCAATTCAAATTTCATTTGAAATAAAACATGATGCTCACATGAGGCTAGCCTAGAGCACTACCAGCAGCTAGGGATGTGACATACTGATTAGTAACACGTGATCCTGATAGAGAGAACAGATCCTAATTCCTTATCCCCCGGTGGAAGAATGGACTGACTCAGATCAGAATGTCATAAGATAAAGGAGTAAAAAGAGCCTTACGTTCCATCCCACAAACAATTCCCCTACATATAACTAAAGAATTTCTAGACTCAACATCGACCAGTTTGGCTTGGAGAACCTACAGGCAGTCCGGCTCTGATGCCAACGCTGTCAGGACCCCGACTCAATGTCACATCGATCTAGCCGGTAACACCTCATATCACTTTGCGGCCTCACGCACGGTATCCCCACGGGTGTCGCCTTACCTTTCCCCGGGACCGTTTGCGCCTTTTGGCTCACGTATATGATAGTGTCGCTAGCATCCATATGATAATGAGCCCGGGCTGACATGACTAGTCGTAAACCCAAAGTGGCACAGACTTACAGGGACAGGCATCCATGACCCAGCTTCGAACGTGTCGGTCATCAGCAAGTGGGTCCGGGCTGTAGCACTGGGCTAGCAGGACTCCGGTAAACCGGGCTGTAGCGGGCTAACAGGACTCCGGTACTCAAAGCGTGACATTTCCCCGAAGGGACAGACACAGGAACGAAGAAGGACACATGCCGGCCAGCCTAAGCGTTCCAGAGCAGTAGCAAGCTACCATGGCTCAGCGGTAACACTAGGAGACATTTCCCGGTAAGAGAGGCTACTAAAGATAAACAACTAGATGGTCAGATCCCACACATACCAAGCATTTCAGTCATACACACAATATGCTCGATATGTGCAAATACAACGAAGCATCACAACATGACTCTACGACACAAGTACTTTATTTAAGGCTCAGGGAGCCATACATAACATACACAAAGGTACGGGTCTCACGACCCAACATACAAGTCATACAGTCATACAAACCAGCAGCGGAAGTAACTTGTCTGAGTACAGACAGCTAGTAAAATAAAAGAGGCTTGGAAAGCCTAGCTATACTACGTGGTCCTTCACAAGCTCAGGGTCACCACCTGGGTCTTTAGCCTACTCGTTGATGTCAACGTCTACATAGAACCCATCAGAAGGGGTTGCAGCGTCTTCTGTAAAAATGTAGATTATAGCAACATGAGTACAAAGGTACTCAGCAAGACTTACATCAGATCCTACATACATGCATATTATCAAGAAGGGTTGGTGGAGTTATTGCAGCAAGCCAGCTTTGACTCTTGGCTAGACTATCCTACGATACTCCAACTTGAAATGGTTTTGCGCACACGAGTCCACTACTCACCAATTCAATACACTACCGAGGATCCGCCTCCGTCTTCGTACGGAAGAGCCATCCTCGGCACTCACACTTATCTTGAGGCTTTTAGTAGTTTCCATTTACTTGTCTATGAACTGTATAGGCAACCAAGTAGTCCTTTACCGCGGACGCGGCTATTCGAATAGATCATGTTAACCCTGCAGGGGTGTACTCCTTCATACACGCTCTCACCACTTACCGTCGTTTACACGACATGTACTCGGCAACCTTCAAGCGGAAGCCCAACGTGGGTGTCGGCCACGACCTACCTAACCACCTAAGCCTCCAGTCCAGGTTTATCGCCTATCCAGGTTCCATCCGCAGGGAGTCCGGCCGAGGTTTCCCATACGGCCCCGAACGATGTGAACAGGGTTCCCGAGATACCTAACGGGTATTCGGTACACCGTGCCACGTACCTACCGCATCACAGCCCACCCCTACGGTCAGCGCTGTCCACGGCCTCCAGTAGGCTACAAAC
The DNA here is from genome assembly GCF_002162155.2 of Triticum dicoccoides. Lineage (NCBI taxonomy): Eukaryota > Viridiplantae > Streptophyta > Magnoliopsida > Poales > Poaceae > Triticum > Triticum dicoccoides. The sequence goes on along the minus strand of NC_041387.1, from coordinate 527,543,073 downwards.
ACGAGAAACTACTTGCAACTCCTGGACGGAGAACTAGGGTGAATAAGAAGCCGAGAGGGTCCATTGGTTTCGGGCCCAATGCATGGTAGTAGCTGATTCTTAAATCACACATACAGATCTCAGTGCTTAAGGTCGGCTTCAATGAAACAACCCACCATGTACTCCTACATGGCCTCTCATCGATACCTTTACCAAATCGTGTTCACCACACCACTCTCATTACCGACATAAACATTTCACTCTAGCCCATCACCCAGATGAACCAGACCTGACACGACTCTAAGCATAGCAGGCATAGCAAGGTAGGAACAACACATACATATGGCTCAAACAACTCCTACACATGCTAGTGGGTTTCATCTAGTTACTGTGGCAATGACAGGTCATGCAGAGGAAATGGGTTCAACTACCGTAGCACACAGCAGTTTGAATCGCGTTGTCTTAATGCAGTAAAAGAGAGCAGGAGCAAGAACATGGGATTGTATCGATATGATCAAATGGTTGGTTGCTTGCCTGATGGTTCGATGCACGGATACGATTCTTCGTTAGGGTAATCACGGTACTCCTTGGAGGCAGAACCTGTCGCAAAGGACACCGATACACAACCATCACCAAACAATGTGCAACAATATGATGCATGCATGAAACATGGCAATATGAGTGTGTTGGGCTAATGCAACTAAAACCAGAAGGGTTTGAACAAATTTGAATCAAGGATTCAAATTTCAAATTCAAATATGGCCTTTTAAAGTGCTTTTCCTTGTTCTGCTTAAAACATCAATTTAACTTGTTTGATCATGCATGAAAATAGTACAGATGGATAGATTGGATTTTTCTGATCATTTTTCATATATAATTTGTCCAATTTGGAGTTACAGAATAAAAGTTATGAATTTTTGAAGTTTAAATAATATTCTGGAATTTCCTGATTTAAATTAAATCCAGAAAATCAATTACTGCGTCAGCCTGACGTCAGTGTGACGTCAGCAGGTCAAGGAACAGGTCTGGGTCAAACCTGACAGTGGGTCCCGCATGTCAGGGTGGTTATTTTAATTAAGATTTAATTAAAACTAATCCTGTATAATTAACAGGGCTGGGCCCCACCTGTCATTGACTCAGGGGAGTCAACCAGGGCCCACCCGTGGTCAAAGTCAGAGTCAAACACGCCGGCGTCTAGCCGCCGGCGAGCCCGACGCGGCAGCGGGAGTGCTTTTGGCCATTTCGGCCACCAAATGGGCCGCGGAGACCACCGGAGTGGAGCTGAGGACAAACCGCAGCTCTTGGCGGAGTCCGTTGGGGTCGGGGTGGCCGGAGTTGGCGCCGGCGACGACTTTGGCGGCCACCGGGGCTCGGTCGAAGATGAACTAGGTGCTAGAGGGGTCGGTGAGGCTCGTGGAGTGGCTAGCTAGGTGTTGTGGGACTCGGTGAGTAAGATGGACACCATCTTGTGGCCGGAGTGTGGCCGGAAGCACGTCGGCGACGAGGTCCGCGACGGCGCGTGCGGGTGAGCTTGGTGTGCTCGCTGTGGTGCACGAGAGAGAGAAAGAGAGGAAGGGGAAGTTAGCCCAGCTCACTGCGGTCTTGATGGAGAGGACGGCGTGGTCGGGGACGAGCTGCTGCGGCGGCGACGGCGAAGGGGATCTTCGGCGATGGCGGTTCGGGCGAGGTTGGTGCGGCGGCTTCGGGGCACGCGAGCGCTCGGGGCTCGACTAGCTCGAAGAAGTGGAGGACGGCGGAGCTTCTGGACACGGTGGCGCGGCGTGGAGACGAAGGGGAGCACGGCTATGGCGGAGGTGCGGCGACGGTGGCGTCGGCCATGGCGTGGGAGCGCGAGGGAGAGGAACTGGGGGCGAATGGAGGTGTCCAGGAGGGTCGGGGCGCGACGTGGAGCTCGTCCAGGCCATCAGGGCGGCGAGAGGGGGAGGCAGGGCGGCGTGCAGCTGCGTGGCGAGCTGCGGTGCCGCCGCCGAGCACCTTGGCTGCCTGCCTGGCGAGCCAAGCAGCTCGCTGGAGCGGTGGCCGGGCTGGGCCGGCCAGGTGGGCTGGCTGGTGGGCCTGCGGTGGCGCCAGGTAAGTTTTCCCCTTTTTTTTCTGTTTCTGTTTTTATTTAATATATCTGCAACTTTGTTGAATTTAATAAAATACCTAGGCAACTTCAAAAATCACCAAACTATTCCTAGCCCATAATTGGATTATTTCCAACATGAAACATTTTAGTTTGGAGATATTTGAGCATTTAAATATTTTATATAATTTTAAATTCCCAAATTCAAATATTTATGATTTAATTCAAAACCCTAGGATGGCCTAGGAAAATGTGCACCACTTTTGGCAGAGGTTCTGAACCAAGACAAAAATGATGGGCATTTTAGAAGGGCATTTCAGGTTCATTGAAAATTATTTTAGTAACCCTAGTTGGTTTCAGAGGGGACTGGGGGTTCTGTCATCCCCATTTCAAGTTTCTGATGAAAAAGTAAACATGATGCAACACTCTAATGCATGGCTAACTAGGATGTGACAACTGAACAATCTACGGGTCTAGTTGCGAGTTAAGGGTGGATATGTGTGCCTAGGATGGATATGTAGGATGGACATACAAATGAGTTGGGGTCAGATGGATTGCGTGTCTAGGATGGACATTGTTGGTGCAATATCTGCCTACCTTGTGTTTTGGTGATTGTTGACAGAAACAGGTATGGACTGATACGTTTGCTAGTGGATACAGAGAGAAAAAGTCCATACACAACCAAAGATAATGTTGTCTCCAGTGCTGAGTTCGAGGAACTTCACCGAAGTACATATGCGTTGTAGAGAAGCACGGGCTAAATTTGTTGAAGTGATAAAGTCGAGAAGATTGATGTGAAGAAATCGACCCCTCGAAAGATTACTGCTGAAGCGAAGCTCTTATTTCGGTACTGTTGTCCGATGAAATTGACTGCAGCAATGGAAGTCAAAAACAAAGTGAAGACGTAGTATTCATTTCGTTGTTCTTCTTTCATTCTTTCGAGTCATAGGACCTCCATACTATAAAGAGGGGTATGGGTTCTTGATGCTTATATCCGCTGTGATGCTTAGCCATAACCTATGAAAGATGCGAGAGAAATCTCTTTATGCTCCGAGCAAATACTTGCCATCAAGAGACTGTGATCTTATTCACTGCAAGAGATTTGCCTCGGACTTGCTCTGCAAGAAATGCTACCATTATGCTCAAATCCGACCGTTGGAATTGTGTTGTTCGGCCATTGGCTGAGCCCGAAGTCTAATTTGGTCATTTCCCATCTGGGAAGGTTGCGGCTATAAATAGCCACCCCGCTTCAACTTTGTCCTTTGGCTTCTCCGCTTAATATTTCTGAGAAGATTGTTTTGAGCAACCCCTCTCCGAGTGATTTGAGTTTAAAATCCACCGAGAGAAAAAACAAGAGCCCAAACTTAGACAGTGGCTTAGCATCACAGTAGTTCTAAGGGAGAGTTCTTGCACCTATTAATCTTGAGAGCTGCGCACTCTCTATCCATATAGGTTTTGGCTTCGAGTGTTGAAGAGTTGTTGTCTTCACCGAGCTTGATCTTCAACAACCAAGAGTGATTGTGGTTCGCGAAGGTCGACCGAAAGTTTGGAGATCGCCGACAAGGATCTACCATAAGTGAAATCAACCTGAGTCTGATCAGCTCTGCGTTGAAGGTGAATAGGGTGAAGAGAGTTTATCTTTGGTGTTAAGTCCAGCCCCTCCAACTAGACATAGCCCTTTGGCAGAAGGGTGAACTGGTCTACCAAATCTCTCTGTCGCCTTCGAGCACCTCTGGTTACATCTACTCTACTGCATTTCATTCAGCAGTTATTATTCGTGCTCTATGCCGATAGATTACTTGATCATCTTGTATTGTTGTCATCATCTTGTGTATTAGTGTTCTTCTTGTTCATTATCATCGTCTGTATTCTTTTGTTACCATCTAGTTCATATGATTCACTTGTGAATTCGTTTTATAGCATTTCGTTTAGTACCGGTCATGTTGTGCCTCATTCTGTTACATCTGTTTGCATGATGCATTACTCTCATTGTAGTTAAACCTATGACCTAACAAGCTTGTTCTGTTGTCAATGCTTTTTCATAGATGAATATGCTTCTGATGAGGAAGATTGAATCAGTCTGTTTCCCTCAGTACTCTATTCCGCTGCTATGAGTGGGATTTGTTTCAAAGCTTTCGAAAGAAAATTTGAATCTCCCATTCACCCCCTCCCCCTCTGGTCGATATACTCTCAGTCCTAATAGACATGTAGCTGGACCGGGATCGGACAAAGTGTGCATTAAGGATGCACATGCAACTAGGTTGAAATGGAGCAAGTCATGAGCCAAAAATAGACATACAAATGAATTCCAAACAAGTTTATATGTGTTAAAATTATAAACATGAAACACATAATTCCCTTCAAGTGCTCGCCATCGCTCTCTTTGTAATCGGGGAAAATGAGTGAGAAGAGAGCGAGGAACAAGATGAAAGGACCCGAAGAAAATGCATATCCGCCTCTTCCTACTTTGTTCATAACCCACGTAAAAACGATCAGAAAAAGGCCAACGCCCAAACAAAAAAGAACAGAAAAAGATCTATGCGGATGCTAGTTGCCCATATATAAACCAACAGCCAAACAAACGCGAGACAACCATGTGAAATACAGGCCTACATGCAACGGCGGAGCTGGAACAACTTAATAAGGGGGCCAACTGCTGTTAAATCATGTTGGGGAGGGCCAAAGGCAACCAAATCACTGTAATACACAATATTAGCAGCAGGTAATCATTGATGTAATAAAAAAATCTGCATGTTGGCCTGGGCCGTGGCCTCTGTTGGCACCCCTGCCTCTGCCTCTGTCTATAAGGCCGACACAGGCAGGCGAAAAATTGACAAGGACACAACGACATGGAGCATATGGCACCCAGTAACCAGAGGCTGGTGATGGCTCCCCTCTCCTCTCCTCCTCCTCCCCCGCGCTCCTCCCCCTCCTCCTCCCCTGTGTCCTGCTCCTTCCGGCAACCACGGTCTGCCCTGGCTTATGCCCTCCCCCGTCATTCCCCTACGTCTCCGGCGCCGACCTCTCCGCTCATCGCCCCCCTCCTTCGCCCCATGGCTCCCCTCCTCGTCCTCTTTCCTTTGGATCTGGATCTGGCAACAAGTTCTGGGCTCTCTCATTGGATGGGGGCGAGGAGGACTCTGACTCCGATTCCGACCTTCCCCTCTTGCCTCAGCCTCTCTACCTGCCGTGGCACCGCTGATGAGGTCGGAGCCGACGGGGCGTGCCCAGAAATTTGCCCTGGGTGGGCGCCGCCGACCGGTTTGCTCGGACGTTATGGTCGGATCTGGCTGGATTCAGGTTGGGCATGGTTGTTGACGGGGTCGTTCGGGGACGGCTTCCTCGCCGGTCCGTGCCACTCTTGAGGCTGCTGATTCGCGGGCTGGCGGTCGGGCACGTTCGCCTTGCTCCTCTCCGTCCTCGTCGCCGGGGGCAGGCTGGGCCTGATGCCGCGGCCGGCGGCGACGGCCGCTCCTCCCTCTCCTCTAACCCTAGATTGGAATCTTGTTCACGAGGCTTGAGGGCCCTCTGCTCGACCTATTTTGCCCCCTTCTGGGCCATCCCTCCCTTTTGGGCCGCCTTCGTTGTCGTCTACGTGTGATTTCCCCCCTTATCCATTCTAGGCCCTGGGCTTATCTTGGCCCAGTTGCCCCCTCCCCCTGTGTTGAGCCCGGCCTGCGTGGCCCCTCCCGGCCTGGCCAGCTCAGGCTATTTGTGGGTCCGCAAGGGCTCGGTCCCCCCATTTCTAGGGTTTCCTATCTCTCATTTCGATCTACGCCGCTCTCGTCTCTGTATCCCCACCTACCGCAGATCTCACCCCTCCACCTCTCTCCCTCTCCTTCGCAGCTGTGGTGGCCATGGATCGATCCCGTGGTTCCTCGAGCGAGGCCGTGTCGGGGCAGAAGCGGCGGCGGGAGGACTCAGGCGACGGGGCGGTGGATCTGGAGCTCGAGGCGTCCCTCCGCTCGAAGCTTGAGGCCGAGCAGGCGGCTCAGTCGCAAGTGGCCAGTGACCGTGAGGCCTGGGCAGCGAGGCCTGAGTGGCTCCAGAAGGATGAGCACGCCCGGTCGGCGGCAGCGTCTGCAGCAACGTCAGGGTCGGAGGCCCCCGGATCGGGCGGATCTAGGGCCGACCCCTAGGAGGCCACGACGGCTGCTGGCGGCTCTGGTCCTGGTGCTCGTCGTCCTCCTCCTCAACGCGGCCCGTTCCCTCTGGCTCATGGTGGAGGTCGGGATGTCGACTCCTTGTCGTGGCCTGGCGGCCGCCAGATGGGGCGTGGGAGCACTGGATCTAGTCCTTTTGGGCGTCGTTCTCCGGTGTCTGGTCCTGGCTCGTCTTCTGCTGCCTTGGGCGATGGGATCTTGCCCCCTCCCCCTCCTCTGTCGGCTCGCCCGCCCCCTCCGCTTTCCCAACCACCAAACCCTAACCTTACTTGCTTCGCATGCCACCAGCCAGACCATTTCCAATCCCACTGCTTCAATCCACCCTTCTGCCTCATCTGTAGAGAAGATGGCCACCTCACGGTCGACTGTCAGAACCGTCGCAAGCCTGCCTCTTTTATGCTCTATGGTCAAGGCCTCCCTGGATGTTCTTTTTTTTGCTCTCGATAGCGAGATCCCTCAGGTAGCTGTGGCCCCTGCACTCTCTAATGCTGCTATTATCTCCATCAAAGATCACAAAATCTCCTCCCAGACCCTTCTGGACGAACTCAAATTGTGGGATGATGGAGGCTGGGATTGGCAGATCCGACAGCTCTCTAATTTCGATTTTGCAGTGGTCTTCCCCTCCAAGAGTAGCCTCAAGATGATCTCCTCTTGCACTAGCTTCACTCTACCCCTCAACCAGCTCGTTGTGTCTGCGAAGGCCGCTTCCAATGGTGCTAAACCTATCCCCTCCCTTTCGAAAACCTGGGTCCTCATCGATGACATTCCCCCCACTCTACGCTCTGCTGAATTCGTGATGGCTTTTGGTGTTCTGATCGGCAAGCCCATCATGGTGGACCTGGACTCCCTCTCTGTCCTTGGCCCCGTTCGTCTCAAGCTCTGGGAGGTGGACCCCCTGTGTATTCATGGACCTATTGATGTCTTCCCCTCGTCTGATGGCTTCAGGTTGTGGGTCCGCATGGAGGGAGGCACCAATCCTAACATCCCTCCCCCTCCTCCCCCTCCGGCTGAGAATCGTGACGGAGGGGCAATGATGCTGCCAACCAGAGTGGGGACTCGTGCCCTCGCTTTACGTCCTCGGAATGGGATGTTATGGGCTCGGAATCCAGGGAACTCTTCAAGGACAGTGCACCGCAGGGCAAAGATGTTGGAAAGGATGTCATGGTTGAGAAAGTATCTAATCAGGCTGCCCCGGTTGCCTCCCCAGCTGGTACTCCTGCCTCTAGGGTCTGCTCCATCCTGCCGGTCCGTCCGGGCTCTCCATCTCTGTCGGGCATTGAAGACCTCCCCGCCTCTCCTCCGCGTGCTATGGCTGGCGCCATCCCCAAGCGCAAATCCTCTGTACGGAAGTTCTCGGCTTGTAGACGGGCCTCCTCGGGCACCAAGCTCTCTACGGCAGGGCTCTGTTGTCGCCTGGATGATGATATGGGTGATGTGGCGGGCCAGGCTTCTCCGTTGGTGCCACACTCTACTCCGATCCATTCCCCTTCTTCTACGACGTGAAAGAGTGGTCAGCTCCGTGACAGTGGTATGCAGGTGGCTGACAAGGCCGCTCGTCGTGCCGCGGCTCGTGATCTTCCAGCTTCAGGTACTCTTCTAGCGCACCCTTAGTCGGTTCCTTCTATTCCTTCCGCCTCCCCTATTAGGCTTGTTCTGCCTTCGTATTCGGATAATCATCTGACAAAGGTTCTTACGGATGTTGGTATATCGCTTCATCATAATGTTGGGTCTCCCACCTCCCTGCTTGCTTTAATTAGGGCCAATGAGGTGGCCTAGGCTGCGATCGCCAAAGCTAAAGAGATTGTGGCGGCTCCTCCTGCTCCTCCGGTTGTGGCTGGAGGGGTTTCGAAGGGGGGAGGAATATGCTAGTTCTGCTACCCCCCAAGTCTCTAAGAAGAAGGGTGCCCCTAAACATGCTAAAACCTGCTTGGCACCCTGCAGGTCGAGCTTGCGCATTAAGAACTTGTCCTTCAAATGGAAGCGCTTTTCTGGAATGTTAGAAGTTTCGGGGCTCGGAGGCGTCGGGACCAAATGAAAGACATCGTCAGGGGCTATAGTATTGATCTGATTGGTCTAGTTCAGACCTTTAAACCCTCCTTCTCTCCTCACGAACTTTTTGCAGTTGCGGGTGTCGATCGTTTTGACTGGAATTGTCTTCCCTCATCGGGCCACTCGGGTGGTATTCTTATTGGCTCTAAACGTGACATTTTTTATTTTGTTACCTTCGACCATGGTATTTTCTGAGCTAGTTTTGTTGTGTTTCACCGCCAACTTAATACTCTCTAGGAAGTAATGGTAGTGTACGGTCCGGCGGATCATTCTCTTTCCCCCTTTTTCCTGGACGAAATTTCTAATAAGGTCGAATCCTACACCCTTCCCCTTCTAATTGGTGGTGATTTCAACCTGCTTCGATATCTGACCGATAAGAACACCAATAACTTTTCCTGGGCGCTGGCTGATGCTTTTAACGAGTTTATTAGCTCTTCTGCTCTTCGTGAAATGCCAAGGGTGGGATCTAGGTTTACTTGGACTAATCATCAGGTTTCTCCTATTCGCTCTATCTTGGATCATGTTTTGATCTGCCCAAGTTGGGACTCCCTTTTTCTGCTTGCCACTCTCAAAACTAAGGCTATCGTAGGATCGGACCATGCTCCACTTATTCTTGATGTGGGGCTTCACTGCGCGTCCACTCCCCCTTTGTCCTAGTTTGATGCTTCCTGGCTCCTTGTCGAAGGCTTTCGTGACCTCCTCGACTCTAGAATTTATGATCTCCTCTCGTCTGGCTGTCGCGCCTTCGGCCCCATGGATGATTGACACTATTGCTCGTACTCTCTGCGCAAATTTCTGCGGGGCTGGTCTCGTAATCACGCGGCACATGATCGCAGAGATAAATCCCTCCTCGTGGCTCAGATTGATGCTTTAGACTCTCGGGCTGATTCTTCTGGCTTATCTGATTCGGAATGGACTTTGCGCTTTTCCCTTGAGCAATCTCTGGTGCAGCTGCATCGTCTCGCAGAAGTTTACTGGCGCCACAGGGGCACGATAAACTGAATGCTTAAAGGATACTCCCCCACTGCTTATTTCCATTGCCAGTGGGAGGCGGCGTAGATGCTTGATTGACAGCTTATTGATCGATGGGGTCAGGGTTTCGGACCAAGGCATCATCATGAAGCACATAGTCGAATTCTTTTCCTCCCTCCTTTCTGCCAAACCTGATCAGGGGTTCAGGATATCTTCTTCCTTTTGGGACCAAGGGGACGGGGTGTCCCCGGAGGAAAACCTCGATCTTATGGTTCCTTTTTCTGAAGAGGAGATTTTTAATTCTATTAACAAAGCTAATTCTAATTCTGCATCCAGCCCGGATGGATTTTCTATTCCTTTCTTCAAAACTTTCTGGCCCCAACTCAAGAATCTCATTTGTGCGATTATTCAAGGGTTTTGTTTGGAGACGGTGGACATTTCTAGGCTCAGTTATGGTTATTTCTCTCATTCCTAAGATTAAGGGTCCGGAGCTCATTTCCTAGTTTAGGCCTATTGCGCTTATCAATAACTTTGCCAAATTCCCCGCCAAATGCTTGGCCACGCGTCTTACTCCTGTGTCTCATCGTACCCTTTCTCCTACCCAATCTGCATTTGTCAAGGGGCGTTTTATCCTTGATGGGGTCCTATGTTTACATGAGATCGTCCATGATATTCACAAATCAGGCAGCAAGGCTGTTATTCTTAAACTGGATTTTGAAAAAGCTTATGATTCTATGAGTTGGGGCTTCTTAAGAAAAGTTTTGCTGGCTAATGGCTTTGATGGTGGTGTGGTTCATCGAATCATGCAGTTGGTCATGGGTGGCCATACTGCTATCTCTGTTAATGGGAAAGTTAGCAATTTTTTTTAAGAATTCTAGAGGCCTGAGACAAGGTGACCCGGCCTCTCCCATCCTTTCAATTTTGTGGCGGACACCCTCTCTAATATTCTATCTAGGGCTGCGGGGGCCGGCCACATTACTCCTGTTAGCTCCCATCTTATCCCTTAAGGGATTACCCACCTTTAGTATGCTGATGACACGATTATTATGGTGGAACTTAATGATCATTGCCTTGCCCACCTCAAATTTCTTCTGCTATGCTTCGAGGCCCTTTCTGGTCTTAAGATCAACTTCTCCAAAAGCAAAGTCATTGTTACTAGGGGCCTGGAAACCGAGGCGTTGCATGTTGCCCGCCTTCTGAATTTCTCCCTTGGCTCCTTCCCTCTCAAGTATCTGGGTCACCCTATTACGTCTGACGAACTCTTGGCTAAAGACTTTGCTCCTACGGTGGCCAAAGTTGGCAATCGTGTCATGCCCTGGAGGGGTAGATATAATACCCAGGCTGGTAAAGTTGCCTTGATTAATGCCTGCCTTTCTTCCCTCCAAATGTTCCTTATGGGATTTTATCTTCTTACGATCGGCACTCACGCTGGGTTTGACAAACATAGAGGTGCCTTTTTCTGGAACGCGGCTAACAACAAACGCAAATATCGCATGATCAAATGGGACATTATTTGCAGACCAAAAAGCCTTGGGGGCTGGGTATCATTAATACCCTTGTCATGAACAAATGCTTGATCATCAAGTGGTGGTGGAAGATCATGACCACCACCTCGGATAAACCTCTTTGGTTCAACATTCTCAAAGCTAAGTATTTCCCTTCCTCTAGCCCTATGTTTGCTCGTGCCTCGGGAGCTTCCCAGTTCTGGAAAGACCTTGTTAAACTTAGGCCTATTTTCCAAAGCCTCGTCAAGTTTGTTGTTCACAATGGCGATCCACTAGATTTTGGCTTGATTGGTGGTGTGGCTCGACTACGTTGGCAAACTCTTTTCCTGTACTTTTTTCCTACTGTCCCGACCCTGAGATCTCAATCTTTGAGCTCTCTTCCAATAATTGGGATCTGCAACTTCGTCGCTCTCTTTCTCCTGAAGAGTTGGTTGACTGGCAGCGCCTTGTTGCCTTCTTCCATGTGCTCTCGAAGGAGGAGGAGGAGGTGGTGTGGCCCCATTCCCCTTCTAGTCATTTTTCTGTGAAATCGCTTTATGGTAAGCTGATCTCGGGTTCAACCACTTCCAAATTCAAGTGGATCTGGAGGGCTCGTATTCCTCCTAAGATCAAGATCTTCCTCTGGCAAGCTTCTCGCGGGCGGTTGCCGACTGGTGACAGATCCGCAAACGTAATGGCCCTGGGTCTGACCGCTGCGTCCACTATGGGTTAAGAGAAGACACGATGCATGTTTTCTTTTCTTGTGCTCTGGCTAAACTCTTCTGGTGTTGTATCAGATCTTGGTTGAATGTAGCCTGGAGGCCGTCCTCCTTCTCAGACCTTCGACTTTTGGCTAACAATCTGGTTGGGGCCCAAAGGAGAATTTTTTGGGTGGGCTTTGCAGCGATGTGCTGGTCTCTTTGGACGACAAGAAACAAATTTACTATTGAACATGTTTTTCCTGCTAAGCCTGCTGATTGCTTATTTAAAACTTGCGTATTCTTGCAGCAGTGGAGATTATTGATTGAGGAGGACATGGATACGCTCGATATGATGATATCCAAGATCCAGGCTTCTGCTATCTCCCTTTCTCCAGTTCATGCGGCAATTAGGTGTTGCTGGCCCCTAATGTTGCTGTCCTTAGTCTCTCCGGCCTGCGTGCTGTGTACTGGCCCGGGAGCCATGTACATTCTACTTTTGCCTGTGAGGTCTGGTTGATACTCTGCGTGCTTTGTGTGGTGTCCGCTGTCGATGTTTATGACTCTGCATGGTGGCTTTATTTATAAAGTCGGGCTCTGACCTTTTATCTAAAAAAAGACGACATGGAGCATATCAACGGTTTGCATGAATCCTAAAGACAAACGATCCAACGATGAAAGACTTAGATGTGAGGTAGTTATATCTCATCTAGATGTGACTTAATCAAATTGTTTGTTTTAATAGATAGATTACCGTAGAAAAATGGTTGTACGGTCGTTGCTTCAATTTTTTTAAATAAATCAGGTCATGGTGCATGGCTTCATTGAAAATGGGTTTAGTATCTGAGATTCTGAGTTACTCACGGCCGGTGCCGCGCAACTGGTTGGCACGTGGATACCACTCCACCGAACTGCATGGTACATGTACAGGACTCTAATCACAGGGGAAGAAAGTTGCTCGGCAATCCCATGAGGGACGGACTAGGCAAAACCATGCAAGGCTCGCAAAGCTCGTGAGCACCCCCACGTTCTTCAGCTCAGGGCCGGCGTCGTCGCGTTTGCTTGGAATGGCAATGCAGCAGAGCACCACTCAGCGTAACTGTCGTGCTGAGCGATTGACAAGATGCTCAGCAATAATCATTTGCACACGGATAAACACAGCCAGGTTTAGACTCCACTCTCTAGTTACTCACGCTCCTGCTAGTACCATCGGCAGTGGACTACCGAGAATTAAGGTCTTACAATCATTATTAAGCAAGCATAATAACGCACTGAGTCGTGCCGGCCGATGGCCACGGACGAGGCTACGCCGGCCAACCAGGCTGGTGCAACGGGAGGCCGGCTGCCACCGCCCTCGCCTCAGACCAGGAAGCTGCCGTCTCGCCTCCTCACCTCCACCTTGAGTAGGTGGTCCTCGCCGCCGCCGCCGGCGCTGCCTTGCCGGAGCGCTCGGAAGAAGCAGGTGTCGCCCTCGCCGAGGGCGTTGTCGACGCAGAACTGGTGCCACCCGTACCTAAACGACGCGCGGGACCTGCCACCCGTCTTGGGGTTGTGCTTCAGGTGCACGAGCCACGACTTGCCGCGCATCCGCAGCTCCACCTTGCTCCTCTCGGCGTACCCGTGCGCGAGCTGGAAATCCACCGGCACGTTCTGCGCACGGCCGGCGAGCAGCGGATGGAATCAGTACCCAGATAGCACCTCATGGATACATGTATATGAACACACTTGACTAGGCATGCTCGAGCATGAACGCACTCACCAGGTACTGTTCCTGCTTCATGCCTAGGTTGCATTTCCTCAGCATGGCGCTGAACTGCCCCGTCGGCCCATCCTCGACGTCCATCTCCACCAGGCTCCTGTTGTTGCCACCACTGCCGCCGTCGCTGGTGTTGCTGCTCCCACTGTCACCGTCGCTGCTGCTCTCACTGCCTGGCCAAATGCAAAAACCACACCTTCTTTAATTCCTACAAGTTACAACTTACAACCACCCAACTGAAACGAAGAGCAAGAACCAAGAAGAGGCGCGTACTGGTGTCACCGTCGTGCTTGTAGTGCCTGCGGCACATGCTCACGTCGAACACCTTGACGGTGAGCACGGCGTCGCCGTCGTAGCTGAACACGAGGAAGTACCCGAGCCGCAGGTCGTGCGCACGGGCGAACTGCTCCCAGCCGCGCTCTAGGTACATGTGGCCGTCGGCGTCCAACACCACCTTCACGTCCCAGAAGCGACGCCCATGGCCGGCTTCCCGCAGCTTCACTTCCTGGGGCTTGCCGCCGTCTAGTAGCACCATGGTAAACTTGTCAGGCAGCCTCTGCAGCGAGGGTCAAGCAGTGATTGAGCCGATCAAACACTAGGCAGCACAGCAGAGCGATAAAGAGAGATCATGTATATACCAGCCTGCTCGAGGAGTTGTCAAGTACGATCTGGAAGAACTCGAAACCTTCCATCTCACCTGTCTCTGCATGCATGAATAGATAGCTTAGATGCAAGGATTCGAATCGAAATTGCAAGAAATATCTAGGACACGAGCAACACAACAGGCTGAGAATTGGGGAAGAACAGAGGTGGTGTTTCGAAGAACAGATGGATTTGCCTGGTTGAAGCGGCGTGGCAGAGAGCAGCCGGCGGTGGCGACCTCCCCCCTATCGACAGCGGCTGGCTGCGAGGGCGGAGAGGCTGCTGCTTGCGAAGAAGGAAGAGCAAGAGGCAGAGGTAGGAAGAGGAAGAAGAAAGAACCAACTATGCCATGAATTCCATGCCACGTAGCAAAACCCTCTTCTTCCTCCTTCCTCCTCCTTCCTCTGCCTCTCCTCTCAAATGTGCAGCGGTGATATATACTAAGCTTTGCTTCTCTGGATTCCTCCTCCAGGATAGACTTCTTGACCCCTCCACCGAGAAATGCAGATGTGAGAAAGGGCCGGACGGCAATGGGCTCGCACATGCCGCACTGCTATGGGCTCGGGCAGAGAAAGGGACGGGAGGCAATAAATCATTGCACCGATCTGGTCTCTTTTCACGTAAATAGGCAGCACCCATTTTTCTCCCATTCTTGGCTCAACGATGGCGGTGGGGATGCCGGTGTAATGGCAGTGGCAGCGTGCCTACTGTGCATATATTGATAGTGATAGGATATTATTTTGACCCCTCTTATGGTCAAAGCAGTGTCAAGCTATTGCGGTGATGATCAACAGCTGCTTATACCCTAATTTTTGTGTGTTTATGATCTTCTGACTTCTATGCACAGAAAACTGGTCTGCTCCTTCCCGTTTTTTCTCTCGATCCCTGGATACTGCAGCCTGTCGTTTTGGGCACTGCAGCATGCACTTTAATCTGTTCTCTGCTCCTGAATTTTGAGCAAATGACGGTGTAGTCCATTCTTTTTTGTTTTAGGGGAATCGAGTTGTAGTACATATATATGTTTCTTCACATGCATTGTTAGGAGAGGCCCATGGCTCATGTTTCGAGAGGAAGATTGATGACTTATCACTTGCAAGTGATACTGTCCTACTGGCGGTGTGCTAGCCAGCTCTGCTCATTTTCACTGCTCGGGATAGAATATGGCATGCATCATTTTTCCTTTTTCAAACAAAATGGCAAGCGCCATAATTGCAGAACAGAGGAATCAGCAAATTAGCAATCGCAGCCCCATCCCACGGGCCAAAGTTTGATGAGTTGCACGGCGGCCCTCCAGTAATTCAGCCGAGGCTTGCCCCCCTCTGCAAGCTCTACTAGAGGGTAGAGGCCGCTCCCCCGTGCCTACCTTCCACCTGCAAACCCTAGCAGCG
>NC_041387.1:527469572-527527569 GCF_002162155.2 Triticum dicoccoides | reverse complement strand
AGCGACCGGTCGGTGGCGGAGTTTTCACGTCTCCTTGCGCGGGAGCTTTGGCGCGGGTCATGGCAGCCGGGCCTGGGTACGGTGTTGACGGTGGTGCACCGGAGCACGTCGGCGACAGGCAAGTGGACGAATTTCAGAAATTTCGAAAAAATTGAAAATTGTTTCGGACAAATGGCCGAAATTTTTGCTTGAATTTAAATAATTTTAAATTTAAACATGTAAATTAAAGAATATGTAGCACATAGCGAACTAAATTGCATCTATAACCTGATGGCTAGTCCGTTGGGTAGCAGTCAGCTGCTCGTGGTTCGAATCTTGGCTGGCCCATATTTTTGCTAAAAATATTCGGTACAAAAATAAACAAAATGTTTCAGCAACATGATTGTCCTACCACTACGCCACTGAAACCAACGTTAATAAAAACTGATCTATGTCCTTTTTTACATAGAAATTCAAACCAACCGAATTTTTTTGAATGAAAGGCAAAAAATTTGATCACCCTTGAAATTGTCAAAAATTTGGAAATTTTGGGATTGACGAAATTTTAAACCATGGACAGGCATCGTGGAGGTGGGCATGCTCGGAAGGGACAGCGGCTTCGGCTGGATATGGCAACAGCTCGAACCGATATGGCCCCTCGAGCGGTGCGGACCGAGGGAAACGCAGACCGCGGACAAACGTCTCTACCGTAGCAGTTAGCTGGTACAGATGGTGGCGCGGTAGTGGTGGTCTTGCCCCTCCTTCCTCAACTCATGATGTCTTGGATGTACAGCCGATGGCAGACCCTAATGGGTGGTGACGACAGCTCAACGCGCGATGCTTCAGTGGCCAGCCTGTGATGCCAGAGCGTTCCAAGGAGGGAGGCAGGGGGCTTCCGGTCATGCTGCCGACATATCGTGAGACCAGATTGGCTGTGACGATAACCCTAGTCCCAGGTGGGGCGGTGTGATGTGGCCGACGACCTTCCAGAATCTAGCTGACTGGGCTCTCTTCCTGCTAAGGGGCTCATTTTGGGGTGGAAGGAGGGGCCTTCTGCCCTTCACCGGTCGGCAGCATCCATGTGTTGTGGCGGCGGTTGGGGGGTGACCTCGGAGGCTAGGGTGGCGACCCTGGTGGTGGGATATTTATATAAAGATGGAGGTATGTTCTATTCTTTTCCTTTGCTTTATTAAGTGCTCATGACGGAGCTCACGCTTTACCATGGCCATGCGGGCGGCATGGTGGTCGGTGTTATGCTTTCGATGGTGGTGGTACGACTGTGTCCTTGCGACTAGTCGTACCTTGGTTGAGAGGCTGAGAGTGCTCGCCGGTGGATAAACCATGTTTGGCTTTGGCCAGACTGGTGTCGGCAGCGTTCGTGGGCGTCGTCTCCTTCATGAAGACGCCGTTGTTGCAGCTATTCTCTGGTCTTCATGTTGCTTCGTGTGAAAATAATGATCCTTTGGATCAGACAATGGCGGTGTTTCGTGTCGTACCTTCCCGAAGGCGCTTCCTTGGAGTTCACGGTTCGTTTGGCGGGGACTTGGTCACGATGGAGGACTTTGACGACTTCAAGGAGTACTCTTGTTGGTTGCCATCTTTTGATTGTTTGGAGTGATTTGAGTAGTGTAGCTGTTCTTTAGCATCGTTGTATCGTGCGTTGGGTGTGTATGATATGGTAACGTGTTGTATGCTATGGGGTATATGGTCCTTGCTTTAGCTATTCTTTTTGTGTAAGATATGCTTCAATTTTTTAAATCATTTTTTACTTCAATTTTTTAAAATCATTTTTACTTCAGTTTACTTGTGAGCGTCGGATCGAGTTGGTTCTCTGCTCGTCGATTCATTTGCCAGGTTCCTGTATCCAATGCATAAAATAATAACCTGTGGGCCATACAAGCTAAAGAAAGCATTATTATCTCACTTCAGCTGCTGCAACAAATCAGCAGGTCATACAAAGGAGCTGAGTACTTTTCATGCGGGGCTGCCAGCCAGCCAGCCTCTCGAAAGCGTTCACAGTCAGATCCAGCTCCACCTCTCGACGCTAACACACGTGTGGACGAGAAAGAAACCTGAGCAAACAGAGCGCACAACAAGCAGAGCAATGCTGCGCTCCTGCGCCGGCCACGGCGCCAGGACGGTCGCCTCTCCGCGCACGGCCACGCCGCCACACCGCGGCAGGCGCCAGCACCTCCTCCGCCCGCGCAGCAGCGCAAAGAAGCCCCCCCAGGATGCAGAGTCAAGTGGGGGCAGCGCCAAGAACGCCCTCGCCGGCGCGCTCCCCAGCAAGACCGCGCTCCTGCGCGCCGGCGCGGTTCTCTTCGCCCTCGGCTTCGTCGACGCCGGGTACGTGAACTCACATCACGTCGGCCGGCTCGCACGGATCATAGATAAACGAAGTCTCGTTGGCTTGCAGGTACAGCGGCGACTGGTCCCGCATCGGCGCCATCTCCAAGGACACAGAGGAGCTGCTCAAGCTCGGGGCCTACGCCGTCGTGCCTCTCTGCCTGGCCCTCGCACTCCGGGTGCCCGGAGACGACGGCAGTGAATCTTAGGAAGAGCGAGAGCTGCATACCATTTCGTATTCGTACTACTTGCTTATTCATTTACGCGTCACTACCTTTCTGGATTGCATCCGAGTGAGCGGTAGACGACGCTTTTGAGGTAAGTACGAGAGTGTTTAACCATGGTTCTGTATTCTGCTCACTCTGTTGAGCGGTCAGCTGCAAACTGCTGAGTGCCGACAGAGTTTTAGAGGAGCGGGGAGGTTTTAGGAACTTCAGCAGTGTTTCTTGTTGCCTGTCTAGCGTCTAATTTTGGCAAATTGAACTGCATATTCCTTCCTTACCTGCACGGATCCATACACGTGCCTCGTGAATTTTCATATGGAAAACGTTGCGTGCCGGCGGACCGGCCGAAGCTTCGGCCGGACGCACGCCCGCTGCTCCATCGCGCAGCAATCTAACTGGGACAAGTCTCCCGATCCACGTTTTGCGTTCGTTGTTTTTCTTTCTTGACCCACCAAGTCCCCTTGACCCATCACGAGCTGTTTCCCATCTCGTCCTCACCCTTTCTCATATCTTCCTCGTGTGAGGAGGCACCCCGGTCTTCTTCAACCTTCATCTTCACAATCGCTCGCTGAACTCCGACATGGGATGGGAAAAGGAGTTGCAACCGCAGCTCCGCGAAGCTTCATCCGTTTGTCAGCGGTGCTATGGCCGTGCGACCATGGCCATGATCACACTGTCATGGCACTGCAAGCTCGAGGGGCGGCGGGGTGCTGCATGCTACGACCATAGTGGTTGTGTGCTGGAACTAGCGTTGTGGCGTGCTGGAACCAGCGACGATTTTTGCTACATCCACTCATGGCGGAGCTACGACCTGCAACGGTGGAGACGACGATTTGCTGCAATCGTCTTCTACTTTTGCTACAACCGACGAGGAAATTTGCTACATCCATTCATGACGGAGATGCGACCCGGGGAGGTGGCGACGGTTATTGCTGCAACCGTCGTTGTTTTTGGCTACGACCGGTGAGGTTTTTTGCTACATGGCGTTGACTGGTGGCCGTCGTTCGTGCAACCCCGTGCAGCGAGTGTCGACGAAAAAAAAAGCTTCAACGGGCATGGATAAAAGCTTCACCGGTGTAGGGAAAAGCTTCAACGACGGGGTGCGTAAAAGCTTCAACGGCGTGAGAAAAAGCTTCTAACCGAGGTGCGAGCGGTGACGCTGAGAGCTGTGGCCGGCGGTACGGTGGTGCTTCGATGGACGTGTTATGGCGACGATGGCTAGGTGCTACAACAACAGAGACGTCAGGTCAGGACTCGTTTCAAAAAAAACAGAGACGTCAGGCGGCATAGTATTGCTACGAGGGGCGACGACGTACTGTTCGAACCGGTGAGAACGGGTGCTACAAGGGCGAGCATCGGCGATGAGGGTGGCGACAGGCGTTAAGGCAAGCGGCCAGGACGCCCGGCGAGCTTGCTGCCTTAAGGCTACTGGCTACACGCGATGGAACGTCATGGCTTTTCCTTTGTTTCCGTAACAAAGCAGTTTTTTTATAACTCTAACGAAGCAGTCAGTGAAGCGAAAGGCTACATGCAGATCCTGCGGTTGTAACTTAAACTAATCGTACGGGAGCGGTGCGACCGGCCGAAATTTCGGCCGGCGCACCGGCGCGTATCACACTGCCCTTTTTATATGTGCCTAAGTTTAGGAACTTCGGCAGTGTTTCTACTTGAAGTCTGACTTGCCACGTTCCTTCCTTACCTGTAAAGATTCATACACGCGCCTCAGGAATCTATGTGTGGCTTGCCATATCAACTACTTAGTCACTCCGCTCTAAAATAATTGAAGTTTTATGTTTGTCCTAGATCAAACTATTTTAAGTTTGACCAATTTTATATTATTTTTTCAAATATCTACAATATTAAAAATATATAGAATGAAAATATATGTTACGATGAATTCTTTTTCACATGAAAGGCAGGTGCTCTGCCATTTCATATAAATGGGAAAAGGAGAAAAGGTGTACAATGGTTATTTACAAACCTAGAGAAAGCGAGCCAAAAACGATTATATTTCCAAGGGAGCAACCACACAGCCGGCGCAAAAGCCAAACACACTTGATGAATCTAATGAAGCTAATTTGGTGTAGTAGATGTTGGTATAATGTTCTCCAGATTTTGTCAACTTGCGTAATTTTGACTTAAAACAAACTTAGAACTTCAAATATTTTAAAACGGAAACAGTATCACCTAGTGAGGGATAGGCGTTAGCATTACCCTGTTTTAGTTATTACAAAAGTTGGGCTGTAAGGAAGCATCAAAGTTTGTACGGACTTCTTCCGGGGTTTTTTTTTGAAGCAAGGACCGTAGAACAATCGTTTTACAGTAATTTCATTAAATAATATAAAATATGTACAAAAGAGCCAAAAAGGAAATAAGAAAAGAGGAAGGAAACAAGAAAAACCCAAGGCTCAATCAATTCCAGCTCTACGAAACCTCATTTGACCAGATAAAGGTTTTAGCTGAGATGTAGATGTTAGTGTTTCTATGCGACTGTGTCATCGAGAGACGGTTGTTTGTTCGGTAGGGACAGATGACACTCGATCAAGGGGTCAGGGCGAGGAGACAGTGAGTTTACCCTAGTTCGGCCCTCCAGAGAGGAGAAAGACTCTACTTCTGCCTTTTGATATTATTGTGGTTGCCGGAGACCTTGAGGCAGAGGTCACCTTCAAGGACTTTCCTAAAGTAGTACAACCTACCCTTTATGGTAGCGGAGCGGTGGGATTCTTGGAAGACAAGTAAGCTTCTAGGGCTTTTTCTTGACCCAAGGGGCTCCCTCGGTCCACCTTATATACGACAGGTTCTCAAGTTTCATGTGGTGGTTAATCTGCACTCGAGCTCTTGAGGGAGCTCGGGCCCGAGAAGTTGGACGGTAGGTGGACTGAGCCGACGAGTGCCTTCCTCCTCCTTCTAGTGCTTCATCTCCTAGGCCTGCCCCATCCTTTGCTCCTTGTTCCCGCGTAAGTAGCCCCTTAGTGTCAAGTCTTCATGAAACCATTCTCTATTAAGATGACAAGTACAGTGACATAATCTGGCAAATGATGAAAATAAAAAAAAATTCACTGAAACATGGCAACAGGAGATCTTGTTTTGAAGCCTTCACCGAGGCAAACTCAACAGTGAAGGCGGAGGCTAATCGGGTTAATTGTTTGTGAGATTAATCATGTAGCGACCCTGAAAGGGCATTTCCCTACATTATGTTTTGGATGATGATGACAACCCTTTGTTGGTCTAATCCTGTGCTAAATGTTTCAGGTTCTCGATGATTAGGCTTACATCGGTTTGTGGTTCTCTCTCGAAGGAAACGATTGAAGACGGAATCCTCTACGCTTTTTATCTCTTTGGTCGTAGGGAACCCGTACTATCAAGAGGGAATCCACTTTGGAAAGAATAGGGGTATCCATTCACGTACACCTCCATCACCCCTCTTTTGTCGAGAGAGTGCCTCCCTCTTGATTTAATCTTTGCTGTGTTTTCCCAGCGGTTGTACCGCTCATCCGAGCGGTTGTACCGCTGGCTCTTGGCGCTTCCCTGTCTTTGTCGAGCGGTGGTACCGCTGCCTCCGGGCGGTGGTACCGCTGCCTCCGGGCGGTGGTACCGCCACCAGGCTCTGCAAAGACCAGGAGCGGTTGTTCCGGCCATGCACCGCCCATGTACCGGTCAGGCTTCTGTTTTGATGCGGTGGCTGGGCGGTGGTGGCCCGGTTGGTCCGGTTGTTCCTCATCAACCGGTACAACCGAAGGTTCGAGCGGTTCTTCCGCTCATACCTTAGCCGCTCAAGCGCTCAAGGCCAAGCGGTTGCACCGGCCCTCCACCGCCCAACTACCGCCCTCAAGGGTGACTCCGTACTGTTTCGGTGCGGTAGTTGTGCGGTGGCTGGGCGGTTGGTCCGGTTATTTTCTAATAACCGGTACTACCGCCCGATGGCCCGGTTGTACCGCCTGGTAGGGTTCTGCCGTTACATCGTGAGTCCCGGTTGTACCGGGACAAGGAGCGGTTGTACCGCTGCAGTACTGAAAACGCAGTAACGGTTGGATTTATTAGGGTTGCTATATAAGGTGGTTCTTACACCTACCACTCTTACCTCTTACCTCTCTCACTCCACCATTAATGCTCTCAAGCTCTCTTGCCCGATCTCTCTCTCTAGCCACTCAAACTTGTTGATTTGCTAGGGATTGAAGGAGGAGACCTAGATCTACACTTCCACAAAAGGATAGTTGCTTCCCCCATACTTTCTAATGTGGATTTTGTTACTCTTGGGTGCTTGAGCACCCTAGACGGTTGAGGTCACCTCGAAGCCATATTCCATTGTGGTGAAGCTTCGTGGTTTCGTTGGGAGCCTCCAATTGTTGTGGAGATTGCCCCAGCCTTGTTTGTAAAGGTCCGGTTGCCGCTGAGGGAGTCCTGGACTAGGGGGTGTCCGGATAGCCGGACTATCATCATCGGCCGGACTCCAAGACTATGAAGATACAAGATTGAAGACTTCGTCCCGTGTCCGGATGGGACTTTCATTGGCGTGGAAGGCAAGCTTGGCGATACGGATATATGGATCTCCTACCATTGTAACCGACTCTATGTAACCCTAGCCCTCTCCGGTGTCTATATAAACCGGAGGGTTTAGGTCCGTAGGACATACAACCATTACAACAATCATACCATAGGCTAGCTTCTAGGGTTTAGCCTCCTTGATCTCGTGGTAGATCCACTCTTGTACTACCCATATCATCAATATCAATCAAGCAGGAGTAGGGTTTTACCTCCATCGAGAGGGCCCGAACCTGGGTAAAAACATCGTGTCCCTTGTCTCCTGTTACCATCCGCCTAGAGGCACAGTTCGGGACCCCCTACCCGAGATCCGCCGGTTTTGACACCGACATTGGTGCTTTCATTGAGACTTCCTCTGTGTCGTCACCGATAGGCTTGATGGCTTCTTCAATCAACAACAACGCCGTCCAGGGTGAGACTTTTCTCCCCGGACAGATCTTCGTATTCGGCGGCTTTGCACTGCGGGCCAATTCACTTGGCCATCTAGAGCAGATCGAAAGCTACGCCCATGGCCATCAGGTCAGATTTGGAAGCCTAAACTTCACGGCCGACATCCGCGGAGACTTGATCTTCGACGGATTCGAGCCACAGCCGAGCGTGCCGCGCTGTCACGATGGGCATGATTTAGCTCTGCCGCCGGACAGTGCCCTGGTGGCCGCACACGAGTCCGCTCTGACCCATGGTTCGGAGCAGACCGCGCAGATCGAGGACAGGTGGCTGGACACCGCCTCGGGAGCTGCAACTTCTACGGCGATGGAGCCGAACACTGACCTTGTCCCTTATAAAGCTCGTGACTCCGAGGCGTCGGACTCCTCGCCGGAATCCGAACCTCCTGCGCCCCTGCCCATCGAATCCGATTGGGCGTCGATCATGGAGTTCACCGCCGCGGACATCTTTCAGCACTCACCCTTTGGCGACATCCTAAATTCGCTAAAGCATATCTCATTATCAGGAGAGCCCTGGCCGGACTGCGGTCAGGATGGTTGGGATGCGGACGACGAAGAAATTCAAACCCCACCCACCACCCACTTTGTAGCCACTGTCGACGATCTAACCAACATGCTAGACTACGACTCCGAAGACATCGACGGTATGGACGACGATGCCGGAGACGATCAAGAACCAGCGCCTACAGGGCACTGGAAGACCACCTCGTCATACGACATATACATGGTGGACACCCCAAAGGATGGGGACGGCGAAGAAGCAGCGGAGGCAGATTCTGCTAAGAAGCAGCCCAAGCGCCAACGTCAGCAGCGCCGCTCTAAATACCGCCACAGTAAGAATGGAGATTCCGGCACCGGAGATAATAACACCCCAGAGAGTGCTGAAGACAACCCCCTCCAGCAAGATTCAGCACAGGAGGACGGGGAAGCCAGCCCTCGAGATAGAGCGGCAGACAAGGAGGATGAAAACTACATGCCTCCCTCCGGAGACAAGGCAAGCCTCAACGACGACGAATTCGTCGTGCCAGAGGATCCCGTCGAACAAGAGCGTTTTAAACGCAGGCTTATCACCACGGCAAATAGCCTAAAGAAAAAGCAGCAACAGCTTCAAGCTGATCAAGACCTGCTGGCCGACAGATGGACCGAGGTCCTCGCGGCCGAAGAGTATGAACTCGAACGCCCCTCCAAGAGCTACCCAAAACGCAAGTTGCTCCCCTGACTAGAGGAGGACGCATATAAACCTTCATCACCAGCGCACAATACAGCAGACCGACCACCCCGTGGTCGCGACAAAGAGGCATCTAGGCCCTCCATCAGGACCGTACCCCGGCACCGCTCGAAAAGTACGAAGCCACAAGGGAATGCGCCAGACTTGCGGGATATATTGGAGGACAAGGCAAGACAATCCAGATCTATCTACAGATCACGTGGGCGCCCCACGACCCACGACGACTACCGTCGCGCCGGATAAAGCAACTCCGGCCGGGCCGAACACAGCAGACAACGCTCTCTTGAGCTACGTCGTGATATTGCTCAATATAGAGGCGCCACACACCCACTATGCTTCACTGACGAAGTAATGGATCATCAAATCCCTGAAGGGTTTAAACCCGTGAACATTGAATCCTACGATGGCACAACAGACCCCGCGGTTTGGATCGAAGATTATCTCCTTCATATCCATATGGCCCGCGGCGACGATCTCCACACCATCAAGTATCTCCCACTCAAGCTTAAAGGACCAGCTCGGCATTGGCTTAACAGCTTGCCCGCAGGATCAATTGGGTGTTGGGAGGACCTGGAAGCCGCATTCCTCGACAACTTCCAGGGCACATATGTGCGACCACCAGACACCGATGACCTAAGCCACATAATTCAGCAGCCAGACGAATCGGCCAGACAGTTCTGGACACGGTTCTTAACAAAGAAAAATCAAATTGTCGACTGTCCGGATGCAGAGGCCCTCGCAGCCTTCAAACATAACATCCGCGATGAGTGGCTGGCCCGGCACCTAGGACAGGAAAAGCCGAAATCCATGGCAGCCCTCACATCACTCATGACCCGCTTCTGTGCGGGAGAGGACAGTTGGCTATCTCGCAGCAACAACCTCAGCAAAAATGCTGGCAGTCCGGATACTAAGGACCACAATGGCAGGTCGCGTCGACACAAAAACAAACGCCGCGTTAACGGCGATAACAATGAGGATACGTCAGTCAACGCCGAATTCAGAGGCTCTAAACCCGGTCAGCGGAAGAAGCCATTCAAAAGAACTACTCTGGGTCCGTCCAATTTGGACCGAATACTCGACCTCTCTTGCCAGATACATGGCACCCCCGAAAAGCCAGCTAATCACACCAACAGAGATTGTTGGGTATTCAAGCAGGCAGGCAAATTAATTGCCAAAAACAATGACAAGGGGCTGCACAATGACGACGAGGAAGAGACTCGGCCGCCGAACAGTAGAGGACAGAAGGGTTCCCCCCACAAGTGCGGACAGTAAACATGATATACGCAACCCATATACCCAAGAGGGAGCGGAAGCGTGCACTTAGGGACGTATACGCGATGGAGCCAGTCGCCCCGAAGTTCAATCCATGGTCCTCTTGCCCGATCACTTTCGATCAAAGGGACCACCCTACTAGTATCCGTCATGGTGGGTTCGCCGCATTGGTCTTAGACCCAATCGTCGATGGATTTCACCTCACTAGAGTCCTGATGGACGGCGGCAGCAGCCTGAACCTGCTTTATCAGGATACAGTGCGCAAGATGGGCATAGACCCCTCAAGGATTAAACCTACAAAGACGACCTTCAAAGGCGTCATACCAGGTGTTGAGGCCAATTGTACAGGCTCAATCACACTGGAAGTGGTCTTCGGATCCCCAGATAATTTCCGAAGCAAGGAGTTAATCTTCGACATAGTCCCTTTCCGCAGCGGCTATCACGCTCTGCTCGGAAGAACCGCGTTTGCAAAGTTCAACGCGGTGCCGCATTATGCATACCTCAAGCTCAAGATGCCAGGCCCTCGTGGAGTCATTACGGTCAACGGAAATACGGAACGCTCCCTCCGAACGGAGGAACACACAGCGGCTCTCGCGGCAGAAGTACAGAGCAGCCTTTTAAGGCAATTTTCGAGTCCGGCCGTTAAACGACCGGACATGGCCAAATGCGCCCGAAGTAACATCAACCAAGACCACCTAGCACGTTCCGAGCACGCGTAGAAATGCGGCCCCAACGCCAGCCCTTGCATGATTGCAAGACCAGCTCTTCGCGTACATCATTACGCCCTAGAGATACCATGGGCATAGGGGGAGGGGCACGACCACGAAAGGCCCAGAATGCGGCTTAACCACACAGGGGCTCCCAAGTGTGTCACTCTTTTTTTCTTCTTTTTATTTTTCCACAGGACTCCGTTCACCAGAGGCCCTGTCTGGCAGTAGATCTGCCGAACTCACGATGCAACAGCCAGGGAGGGACAAAGGCTACGACGAACACTCAGGTGGTCTCCATTATGAGCATTAAATTTGTTAAATACACTAGTCCGCAGCCCACCCCTGGAGGGGGACATGCTTAATTAGTCCAATCTCTTGCTTACCGCACTATTTGTATCGTTCTGCACTCATAGCAGAATTCCTTGAATAAACAATGCATCACTTTTTGCCTATAATTGCATTCCTTTTTTTACATATATGTTCATTTATGACATCTTGCACCCGTATATTTTGGTACGGCAGAATACACCAGGGGCTTCTGTTCCCCGCATTATGGTGTGACAAGTCCGAACACTTTCACAAGTGCGGCACCCTGAACTTATATCATTATATGCATCGGCTCCGAATCATGTCTTGGGTCAATAGTTGGGTTTGCCCGGCTCCCATGTTTTGGTACCTTACGTTCCGTTCCGTCGGCTAAGGTAGCACTGGGAGAACCACTGCGATTGCGCCCCGGTTGAGCTGGGCGAGCGCCTCAGTGGAGAAAGCTAAAACTGACTGTCATGATAAGGCGAGAGACTGGTCGCTGTTCGAGAGGTCTTTTCGAGTCCCTAAAGACTTATGCCGCTTCGAGCAAGGAACCGGCTGTGTCCGGCCCAGGCGTGGATAGCGCCCCGAACTCAGTTTTCCGAATACTAGGGGCTTCGCCGAAATTTAAAATTATAGAATTCTATGGCTAAGTGAGAGTGTTCAAGCATTATAAGTCTGGTTGCCTTGTTCGCTGTGTTGAGCGCCTCCCTAGATGGACCCAAAAATGGGAACAAGAGTGCTGAAGTTTATCCCGAACACCCCAGCACTCGTGGCATGGGGGCTGAAGCCGACGACTTGCCATCTCTCAGATTTAATAAACGGTCGCACAGAAGGTAATATTTTAAATCAATAAGCGTTGCTTAGCGCATATGAAGAAAGTTTTCAGCGCACAGGATAACACATTGCGAGTTTACTCAATAATTACATCTTTGGGGCACTCATCCGCAATCTTGCGGGCACCCTTCAGGACACTCTTATAGTACATTTCGGGTTGTACGATACTCCTTGCCCGCCGGCGGCGCGTCCGTGATAAGCCTCTCAGCATCCAGTCTGCCCCAGTGCACCTTTGCGCGGGCAAGGGCCCGACGGGCACCTTCAATGCAGGCGGAGCGCTTGATGACTTCCACCCAGGGGCACGCATCCACCAGCCGCTGCATGAGGCCAAAGTAGCTCCCAGGCATGGCCTCTCCAGGCCACAGCCGGACTATGAGGCCCTTCATGGCCTGCTCGGCTACCTTGTGGAGCTCGACCAGCTGCTTCAGCTGGTCGCTAGGGGGCACCGGGTGTCCGGCCTCAGCGTACTGAGACCAGAAGACCTTCTCCGTTGAGCTCCCTGCCTCGGCCCGGTAGAATGCGGCGGCATCGGACACGCTGCGAGGCAGATCTGCAAACGCCCCTGGAGAGCTCCGAATTCGGGTAAGTGACAGGTAATTTACATTCACATGCTTGCTTTGCATGAAAAATGTCTTACCCGCCGCTATTTTCTTCACCGCCTCAATCTCCTGGAAGGCCTTATGGGCCTCGGCCTTAGCGGCTTTGGCACTTTCAAGAGCCGAGGCAAGCTCGGACTCTCGAGTCTTCGAGTCGCGCTCCAAACTCTCATGCTTTTCCATGAGAGCCTGGAGCTCTTGCCGCACCTCCGCCACCCGCGCCTCCTGATTCTCTCGCTCCGCCCGTTCCGCGGCCGCATTGCGTTCGGCCGTGGACACGGCCTCCTTCAGGGTTGCCACCTCGTTCGTGGCCCCTGCAGTACCCACGTTATCCTTGTTATTTCTATTGCAACCAAAATCCTTTTCTGTAAGGTACAAATTTAAAAGTGGTGTTACTCACCTTCTTTGTCCTCGAGCTGCTTCTTGGCAAGGCCGAGCTCTTGCTCGGACCGCTCGAGGTCCTCCTTCAAAGCACCGACCTCCGCAGTCAGTGTGGCAGAGGTCAGCAGTGCAGCCTGCAAACCCATATTGACATAATTTTTAGCACTCCTGCGTATATCTTTTTTAGATCCTCAATCCGGTTTTTCTTTCTGAACACCGAACCGAGCATCAGGGGCTACTGTCTATGCGGTATTACATTACATATTTGAAACTTCTTACCTCAAAGCCTGTTAGAAGGCTACTGCAGGCTTCGGTCAGCCCGCTCTTGGCGAGCTGAACCTTCTGAATCACCGCACTCATGATAGTGCGGTGTTCTTCCTCGATGGAAGCGCCGTTAAGCGCCTCCAACAAGTTGTCCGGCGCCTCCAGTTAGACGGAGGCTGCCGGCGTCGCGGTCTTGCCCTTCTTACGAAGGGGCCGCCTGCCGGACTCCGGAACCACTGCGGGTTCCGGCATGGAGTCCGGCGCAAAGTCCGGGAGGCTGCCTTGCGGCACCTCCGGAGCCTCCTCCTGATGGGTCCCCTCCTGGGATCCCACCTCGGCGTCGTTAGCATCACGAGGGGTGGAGGCGGTCGAAATGGAATCCACATCCGACGGAGCCAAGGACCCGCTCGATTAAGCGGGAAGATCATCATCGGCCGGACTACAGGTAGTGTGCGGCATTAGAAGGACACTATGTGGCACAAAAGAGAAATTATAAATCATTCAGGAATCTGGATACTTACGATCTTGCCGGAGGCCTGGCCCTTGAGGGCCACTCTTCGTCGCCGACGTTGGTGTTGGCGGAGCTGTCCGGGGGAAGAGTCCTTCCCCTCTTGGACCCTTCGGCCTCCCCCGTTGGGGAAGCCTTCCACTTCCTCTCTCCCTCCTCTGGGAGAGAGTCCTCTTTCTCCTCCTCGTCTTCGGGGTAGGAGTCCGCCTCGGAGCCATCGGACGATGAGTCCGATATCACCTGGCGCCGGGAACTTCTTCGAGTTCTCGTGGCCTTCTTCTTGGCCTTCTTCTCCGGCACCACATAAAGTGCCGGGACTAGCTGCCCCGTTAAATGGGCGTCCGCTGGGTCTTCGGGAAGGGGAGCCGGACAGTCTACCTGTCCGGACGTCCTCTGCCAATCCTATCAAAGGCATTGGGGGTTTCAAATCCCACATAGAATTAAACTATGAAAGAAAATAAGTGTCCCATAGAGGATAACAAAGCTTACCTCGCCGGCCGGGCGCTTGGTGCTGAATCCGCGGTCTTCCATCGCGGATGCAGGGGCTTCTCCGCCCTTGAACAGCACCCTCCATGCAGCTTCGTACGTTGTGTTGAAGAGCCCGCTCAGGGTCCGGTGCTGTGCCGGATTGAACTCCCACAAATTGAAGGCCCGCTGTTGGCGGGGGAGAATCCGGCGGACGAGCATGACCTGGATCACATTGACAAGCCTAAGCTTCTTGTTCACCAAGGTCTGGAGACAGGACTGGAGTCCTGTCAGCTCCTCTGAACTGCCCCATAGCAAGCCCTTCTCTTTCCAGGAGGTGAGCTGCATAAGGATACCAGATCTGAACTCGGGGGCCGCTGCCCATTTAGGGTCACGCGGCTCGGTGATGTAGAACCACCCCGATTGCCATCCCTTGATGGACTCCACGAAGGCCCCCTCGAGCCAGGTGACGTTGGGTATTTTTCCCACCATGGCGCCTCCGCACTCCGCTTGGACGCCCTTCACTACCTTCGGCTTGACATTGAAGGTCTTTAGCCACAAGCTGAAGTGGGGCCGGATGCAGAGGAAGGCCTTGCACACGACGATAAACGCCGAGATGTTGAGGATGAAGTTCGGCGCCAGATCGTGGAAGTCCAGGCCGTAGTAGTACATGAGCCCCCGGACGAAGGGATGAAGTGGGAAGCCCAGTCCGCGCAGGAAGTGGGGAAGGAATACGACCCTCTCATGGGGCCTGGGGGTGGGGATGAGCTGCCCCTCGTCGGGCAGCCGGTGCGCGATGTCGCTGGAAAGGTATCCGGCGCCGCGCAGCTTTTCGATGTGCTCCTCCGTAACGGAGGAGGCCAACCACTTGCCTCCCGCTCCAGACATGGCTGGAGAAGGTCGAGACGAGATGTGCGGACTTGGGCGCTGGAGCTCGAGTGCGCGGAGATGGATAAGCAAAGGAGGAAGAAGGTGTAGGTCAAAAGGTGGATCCTTATCCCCTTATATATAGGCGGACGAAGACTATGTATCCCCACCGGCCTGGTAAAACTCGCTTATCTCCCAAGCGCCACCATCAATGGCGCGGTTGGGTTACCCACGTCCGTACTGATGGGAATCCCGGAATAAGGGGAACACGATCTCTGCTTCGACAAGACGTGCCAAGGAAACCGCTTCGCTAAACGCGCTGAGGTGCTATAATAAAAAACGATTCAAGTAAAGGCTTGGTGGTGGTATGACATCACGCCACAAAATACGTCAGCAGATTGAACTTGTGTACATATTATTCTCTCTACGGTGGAATGTGGAATTTATTTTGCAGAGCCGGACACTATCCCGGTGTTCACAATCTTCTATGAATTATTCGGAGGAGGAACCCGCCTTGCAATGCTGAACAATATGCGCGCCGGACTCATCGTCATTGAAGCCTGGTTCAGGGGCTACTGAGGGAGTCCTGGACTAGGGGGTGTCCGGATAGCCGGACTATCAGCATCGGCCGGACTCCAAGACTATGAAGATACAAGATTGAAGACTTCGTCCCGAGTCCGGATGGGACTTTCCTTGGCGTGGAAGGAAAGCTTGGCGATACGGATATATGGATCTCCTACCATTGTAACCGACTTTGTGTAACCCTAGCCCTCTCCGGTGTCTATATAAACCGGAGGGTTTAGGTCCATAGGACATACAACCATTACAACAATCATACCATAGGCTAGCTTCTAGGGTTTAGCCTCCTTGATCTCGTGGTAGATCCACTCTTGTACTACCCATATCATCAATATCAATCAAGCAGGAGTAGGGTTTTACCTCCATCGAGAGGGCCCGAACCTGGGTAAAAACATCGTGTCCCTTGTCTCCTGTTACCATCCGCCTAGACGCACAGTTCGGGACCCCCTACCCGAGATCCGACGGTTTTGACACTTACAGCCGCCTTCAAGGGCACCAATAGTGGAATCACGGCATCTCGCATTGTGTGAGGGCGTGAGGAGAGTACGATGGCCCTAGTGGCTTCTTGGGGAGCATTGTGCCTCCACACCACTCTAACGGAGACATACTTCCCCTTAAAAGGAAGGAACTTCGGAAACACATCCTCGTCTCCACCGGCTCCACTCTTGGTTATTTCGTGCCTTTACTCTTGCAAGCCTACTTGTGTTGTATCCCTTGCTTGCTTATGTGTTAGTTGTTATTGCATCGTATAGGTTGCTCACATAGTTGCACATCTAGACAACCTATTTTGTTGCAAAGTTTAAATTGTTAAAGAAAAGCTTAAAATTTGTTAGTTGCCTATTCCCCCCCCCCCTCTAGTCAACCATATCGATCCTTTCAATTGGTATCAGAGCCTCGTCTCTTTTTAAGGACTTTACCGTCTGAAGAGTATGGTTGACGTCGTAGATGATGTGGGAGAGCACTCCGGTGCGAATCCGATATCATCTACGGGAGATGGGGGTAACTTGATCTCACGTGAGGAATTCAATGTGGCGTTGGACACATTGAAAACCTCCATGACGACCGAGGTCAAGGACATGTTTAAGGAATTCTTAGAAGGGCTTAAACTTTCCACCGCGCCCGTGAAAGTGGGTGATCCCGCCAAACACGGTGACGGATGCTAACCCCGAAAAAGGGGAAGCTACTAGTGAGAAAGCTCCTTTTTCTAGTGGTAAAAATGGCACCGGCATCTTTGGCCATGTGGAACCTCCAATTTATGGAGGGCCGATTCCCTCTACTCATTTAAATCATGCCGGTCCTCCTCCTAAGTATGAGAAACATGAAGATTTTGATTCTTGGGTTTATCGCTTCAAGCGTCATTTAAAACATGTGAATACTAACCTTTGGAGAATCATTGAAGAAGGTTTCTATCCCCATGACCCAAGCAACTTCACCCCTCGAGAAGCCGTGGATAATCAATTCAATGAGAGTGCTCTCTTCATCATCCAAGATGCAATCCTTCCCGAAGATCTCTGTCGGTGTCAAAACCGGCGGATCTCGGGTAGGGGGTCCCGAACTGTGCGTCTAGGCGGATGGTAACAGGAGACAAGGGACACGATGTTTTTACCCAGGTTCGGTCCCTCTCGATGGAGGTAAAACCCTACTCCTGCTTGATTAATATTGATGATATGGGTAGTACAAGAGTAGATCTACCACGAGATCAAGGAGGCTAAACCCTAGAAGCTAGCCTATGGTATGATTGTTGTCTGTCCTACGGACTAAAACCCTCCGGTTTATATAGACACCGGAGAGGGCTAGGGTTACACAGAGTCGGTTACAATGGTAGGAGATCTACATATCCGTATCGCCAACCTTGCCTTCCACGCCAAGGAAAGTCCCATCCGGACACGGGGCGAAGTCTTCAATCTTGTATCTTCATAGTCTTGGAGTCCGGCCAACGATGATAGTTCGGCTATCCGGACACCCCCTAGTCCAGGACTCCCTTAGTAGCCCCTGAACCAGGCTTCAATGATGATGAGTCCGGCGCGCATATTGTCTTCGGCATTGCAAGGCGGGTTCTTCTCCAAATTCCATGTACTCACCGAATGGTGTCCGGCTTCTTATAAATGCTGCACTCCTCGGCTTCCACGTTCAATAATGGCCATCTTCCACGTGTCGTACGAATGCGAAAGGCCAGGGTATTTTTACATTTTACCCCCTAGTTGCGCAAATAAGCTGCCTATAAAAAGAGGCGAGGATCTAGATCCGAATCACACCGTCCTCCTTCCGCGAGTATTCACCGGAGCGCCTCTGACCAAAAATCCATTCCATCATGGATAGTCGACGCGGATCCTCCTCTGGTGCTCCCAGCCCTCAGCCAGGAGATTGTGGGAGATGCTCGGTCCTGCACAGTGAGCTGGTGACGCTCCAAGCCGAGGGATTTCTTCCCCCAGCCTTCATGGTTTCGGTTCGAGCCGGACTCACCACCTACAAGGGCGGGAAGCAGGCGGTGAGCATCCCCAATCCCTCCAAAGGAGAGCGGGTATGCTTCGTCCCTTATCTAATAAGAGGACTCGGATTTCCCATACATCCATTTCTCCGGGGGCTCCTGGAGTTCTATGGGCTCCAGCTTCATCATCTTACGCCTGCCTCTATCCTGCATATCGCGGGCTTCGTGGCCCTTTGCGAGCTGTTCTTGGGCATCGAGGCCCATTTTGCGCTGTGGAAGAGATTATTCTGCCTCTTACCCCATTCGCATGAGGGGTCGATATATCAAGTGGGCGGAGCCGAAATATGGCGCATCGCCGGGACCGGATATCTATCCGGAACCCCAAAGAAGGCGTCCGAAGACTGGCCTTCGGAATGGTTTTATATGGAAGACGCCCCGCTACTGGACCCAGTTCGGATCAGCCTCCCGGAGTTCAGCAACGCTCCTCTGAAGAAACACCTAAGTTGGCGCCTGCGGAGCCCTCAACGGGAGAATGATAGGGACGTCAAATATCTGATAGGCCGAATAAGGTTATTGGCTCATTCCGGATTGACCATGATTGGAGTCATGGCCACATGCATCATGCGAGGGGTGCAGCCACTCCAATATAGGGGCCACCCCATGTGGGATTTCAACGGGGAGGATGATGCCACCCGTCATGGCCGAAAGGGACCGGGATCGGTCGCTGATCTGGTGAAGATCCTGTCCGGCCTGTACAAAGGGGAGAAGGAGGACTTCCTCCGTGCTAGTCCATTGAATGGATTTTCCATGAACAACCCTCGAAGCTGGGTAAGCAAACGTTTGTCTATCCGATCCATATTCCCAAAATTAAGTGTCTCACTTTGTGATTTTGACGCAGGAACTGCGCCGGGCCATAGAGGATATACACAGCCTGGCCCCACAACCAGAGGATCCGGAACGATCTCTCGATCCGGCCTCCGAAGAGGATCCGGACATAGAGGTGGAGCTGATCGACGGGGTGTTCCACCAACTTAGCATCGACAATGCTTTGGTCGCCATTACGGCCGACTACCCCGGAATATCTCCGGCTTCCCAGGTAACTGTGACTTGAGTCCTGACACCATTACTCATCCATGCTTATCTGACCACCGTACCAATGGTGTTCCGCAGGAGGTGCCTTCGAGGCGGGAAGCCGAGCCTGCGGCGGCCGGTCAACAAGGGGCAGCTCGGCCCAGCAGGCGAAAAAGAAGTGCGGCGCGGACCGAGACATCGCCGCAACGGTATGTCGCGCCACCACGTTTCCAGGAAAGATTCCTGGAAAGCATATTAACGTTCATAGTTTTTTCAGGAGAAAGAGCGCTCGCCGGACTGTGTCTGGAGAGATTGCCAATCAAGCCTCCGCCAGCCAGGCTCCAACGCCAGGTCCAGAGGGGGAGGCAAACGCAAAGCGCGCGTCGGGTGCTCCTCCAATGGAGGACGCCGACCGGTTGTCCGCCACCAGATCTGAGGTGGACAGCGCCATGAATCACAGGTGCCGCCGGACAGTTCTTCGTGACGCATGCTTTTCTCTGGAGGCGTTAAATGCCTACAATTCGGGAGATGCGCACCTCCGTGCCGCTCAAGATGGTCCAGCCAGAGCCCTGGAGCAGTATGTGAAAGACATACGGGTGAGAAATTTTGACAGTTATATATGACAGTAGCCCCCGAGACTTAAAATAGTTAGAATAACTGATTTAAGGATCATTTGCTATGTAGGATATTACGGAGAAGAATACCCACTTGTCCCAGGAGCTTCAGGAGTGCAAGACCCAACTTGAGGACGCACTAGCCGCCACGGGAGGAGCCACAGAGACTCTCTCCGGTAATATATACTTTCGAAAGAGAAGTAGTTTGTGAAGTGCGGCGTTTACATGGGTCTGACAATAATATTGCAGATGGTGCCGGACTAGATCCGGATAGGCAACAGCTACTTCGCCAGCTAAAGGTCGGCGAGAAGGTGCTTACAAGAGTGCGGCAGGAGAAAAATAACCTCCAAGACGCCAACACTCAGCTGGGCGAGGAACTAAAAGATGTTCGGGTCCAGCTGTCTTACTCCATGAAGGAGAATCTGCGGCTTCGTCCCGGCATTTATAGTAAGTTCTTGAACGAACTTTTGAAAAGAAGAGTTCGGCGAGGAAGTCGATTAACATGAATGTGTCTATAGGTATGCTCACAGGCCATCCTGCAGAGGAAATGCCCGGTTCAACGGGTGACCAACTTCCCGAGCTGTTGCAACTGCATGAACGAGTTCGGCAGGTGATGAGTGGCGTCGCCCAGGCCTTATGGCCGTCTGTCTCCCTACCCGAGGGTCTTGGAGGGCTTGCGGAGAAGCTTCAGGAAGCATGGAGGCGCTTCCGTTTGTGGAAGATATCGGCCTGCCGTCAGGGCGCCAGGGAGGCCTGGGCCATGGTGAAGACGCGGTACACGAAGGCTGATCCGAACCACATGGCCGAGGTCGGACCTGTGGGGCCCGATGGGAAGGAGATCCCTGTGAGCTTAATGTACGGCCAAGTAGAGTTGGCCGCGAAGTATTCCCAGCGGGACTGTAAACTAGACAGCCTGTTAGATGGAATTGAAGAGGAATACAATCAGTCAATTTGACTATGTAATTTAAAATGACATGAAAAATGCCTTCTAGCCGGATTGTAGATCGTTTGTCTTTGCGGACCTTCTCGCTTCAACCTCGGGACCCGACAGTCCGGAGTGTGTCCGAATACCCTCACGGTTATGTAAAAACCGGGGCATGCATGGAGACCAGGCGTAGGGGTCATTAGTGCTTTATCAGACAAGTGCCCAACTAGTTATGTTATATTACATGGTTAGTAAGAACCATCTTCCAGGGAGAATAGTTCAGTTAGGGGTTCCTTTCCTTGGGAGGCATGCCCTAAAGTGCATGTCCGGACTGCGAAAAGAGCAGAAAAGCATCTGGGGGCAGATACATAAATAAGTAAGAAATCATCTTTCAAGTCACCGACCGAATATTCCCTTAAGAACGCTAGCTTTCGGCTTCACCCAGTCTGAGGTACACATCCAGCTGACCCGACAGTAACAATCACAGAGGTGCTCCCTTTACCTCCTAGCCGAACAATCGGGAACGTAGGGGTAAGCACAGGAGCCAGGCAACCCATCTTGGCCAAAACTTAAGTCATATCGATGCATATAATGGTGAATGAAAGGTACATGCGGAAGTGTGACACATGTGTTGGGCATGAAGCCCGTATAAATAAGCTTCTGTTAAAGAAGCCCCCAGGTATAATGAGTGCATGCAGCATGTCAAGTGTGTGCGAACAATGCGCAGATCAGCCTTCAAAGGCTTTAAGAAAAAAGGAGGGAGAAAGAGAGAAACAAAAGATTGCTAAAGTATAAAATGTGGACGGAGGACGGAGACGAACTCTGAGTCCGGCGCTAGGCGTAGAATCTTCGGAGATGGGCTGCGTTTCATGGGTTCGGCTCGAGTCGGTTGTCCGATGCGTTTCGCAGACGGTATGCTCCGCCGGTCAGGACTTGGTCGATGATGAAGGGACCTTCCCATTTGGGCTTGAGTTTGTCCTTTTTCTTGTCCGGCAGGCGTAGAACTAGTTCGCCAACATTATAAGTTTTGGCCTGTACTTCTCTGCTTTGATATCTTCGAGCCTGCTGTTGATAGAATGCGGAACGAGCTTTTGCCACGTCGCGCTCCTCCTCTAAGGCGTCCAAATTGTCCTGCCGATCCAGCTCGGCTTCTCTTTCTTCGTACATACGCACGCGAGGTGAGTCATGAATTATGTCGCAGGGCAAAACTGCCTCTGCGCCGTACACCATGAAAAATGGTGTGAATTCGGTAGTGCGATTCGTCGTGGTCCGCAGCCCCCAGAGTACGGAGTCGAGCTCCTCTACCCAATGCGTGTTAGATTCCTTGAGGGACCGCACTAGTCTGGGTTTAATGCCGCTCATGATTAGACCATTTGCTCGCTCGACTTGACCGTTAGTTTGAGGGTGATAGACTGAAGCGTAGTCGAGCTTGATGCCCATGTTCTTGCACCAGAGTTTAACCTCGTCGGCCGTGAAGTTTGTGCCGTTATCACTGATGATGCTGTGGGGGACACCGTAACGGTGTACTACCCCTGATATGAAGTCTATCACGAGTCCGGATTCGGCCGTCTTAACTGGCTTGGCCTCTATCCATTTGGTGAATTTATCCACCATGACCAATAGGTATTTTTGCTTGTGGGTTCCTCCTTTAAGGGGTCCAACCATGTCAAGCCCCCAGACCGCGAACGGCCAGGTGATGGGTATAGTTTTCAGGGCGGTGGGTGGCATATGGCTCTGATTAGCAAAGAGCTGGCAATCGACACATCGTTGGACTAAATCCTGGGCGTCTGTCCGGGCCATTGGCCAATAAAATCCTGTGCGGAAGGCCTTGCTTACAAGGGCCCGTGCTGCGGCGTGGTGCCCACCGAGTCCGGAATGAATTTCAGCCAGGAGATTTTGCCCTTCGTCTTCGAAGATACACCTTTGAAGGACTCCGGTTGTGCTTTTCTTATAGAGCTCTCCCTCATGGACCTTATAGGCTTTAGAGCGCCGTACTATGCAGCGGGCCTCGTTTTGGTCCTCGGGAAGTTCCTGCTTAGTTAGGTAAGCTAGGAATGGCTCGGTCCACGGGGCAATGACTGCCATTATTTCGTGGGCTGAAGGTGTGTTTCATTGGCAGAACCGCCGATTGTGTCAGAGTGTGCGGTGTCGGGTAGTGCGGTTGGGTCCGGATTGTTATGTCCGGACTCCCCTTCCCATAGTACGGATGGCTTGAAAAGCCGTTCCAGGAAGATGTTGGGGGGGACTGCAT
The DNA here is from genome assembly GCF_002162155.2 of Triticum dicoccoides. Classification (NCBI taxonomy): domain Eukaryota; kingdom Viridiplantae; phylum Streptophyta; class Magnoliopsida; order Poales; family Poaceae; genus Triticum; species Triticum dicoccoides. Next base: position 527,504,730 of record NC_041387.1, on the reverse strand, counting down.
CGCGCTTTGCGCCGATGCGTGCCAATACATCCGCCGCTTAATTATTATCCCGGGCTATATGGTGAAATTCGAGCCCTTCAAACCGAGCTGACATTTTTAAAACGACATTACGGTAAGCTGCCATTTTCGGATCCTTGGCGTCGAAGTCTCCATTTATTTGGGATATCGCGAGGTTCGAATCCCCTCGCACCTCTAGGCGTTTAATGCCCATGGAGACCACCATCCGAAGGCCATGTAGAAGGGCCTCGTATTCGGCTGCGTTATTGGAGTCCGTGTACATTATCTGAAGTACGTATTGGACTGTGTCCCCGGTTGGGGACGTCAGGACGACGCCAGCCCCTAGGCGCCAACATTTTGGAACCGTCGAAGTGCATGATCCAGTTAGAATATGCGCCATACTCTTTAGGGAGTTCGGCTTCAGTCCATTCAGTGACGAAGTCAGCCAAAACTTGCGACTTGATAGCTCGCCGTGGTTTATATGTTATGTCAAATGGGAGGAGCTCAATGGCCCATTTTGCAATCCGACCAGTTGCGTCGCGGTTGTTTATAATATCATTGAGAGGTACTTCGGAGGCTACTGTTATCGAACACTCTTGAAAGTAGTGTCGGAGCTTCCGCGATGCCATGAACACTTCGTACGCTATCTTTTGGTAATGTGGATACCGGGACATGCATGGAGTTAGGACAGTGGATACGTAGTACACTCGTTTTTGAAGAGGGAACTTATGTCTGTCCGTTTCCCTTTCAACGACGAGCACCACGCTTACAACTTGATGTGTTGCCGCGATATATAATAGCATTGGTTCGCCTACATTGGGCGCGGTCAGGACCGGATTTGTTGCTAATATGGCCTTTATTTCTTCGAGTCCGGCCGTGGCGGCATCCGTCCACTCGAAGTGTTCGGTGCGCCGGAGGAGGCGATAAAGGGGTAATGCCTTTTCTCCTAAGCAGGAGATGAAGCGGCTTAGAGCCGCCACGCATCCAATCAATTTTTGTATTTGCTTGAGGTCTTTTGGGATATCCAATTGTGACAGAGCTCGGATCTTGGCTGGGTTTGCTTCAATTCCTCTACCGGATACAATGAAGCCCAAGAGCTTTCCGGCTGGCACGCCGAAGACGCATTTTTCTGGGTTGAGCTTAATGTCATATGCTCGGAGATTGTCGAATGTGAGCCTCAAGTCGTCTACTAGAGTTTCGATATGTTTGGATTTGACGACCACATCATCTACGTATGACTCCACTGTTTTGCCGATCTGGTTTGCCAGACATGTCTGAATCATGCGCTGGTATTTTGCGCCGGAGTTTTTGAGCCCGAAGGGCATTGTGTTGAAGCAGAATGGTCCGTATGGAGTAATAAATGCTGTTGCGGCTTGGTCTAGCTCTGCCATCTTGATTTGATGGTAGCCGGAGTATGCGTCGAGGAAGCACAATGAATCATGTCATGCGGTAGCGTCAATAATTTGATCGATGCGGGGGAGGGGGAAGGGATCCTTTGGGCAAGCCTTGTTAAGGTCTTTGAAATCGACACACAGGCGCCAGGATTTGTCCTTCTTTGGTACCATTACCAGGTTTGCTAGCCAGTCCAGATGTTTTATGTCTCTGATGAATCTGGCTTCTAATAATTTGGCTAGCTCCTCTCCCATTGCCTGTCTTTTGGGTTCGGAAAATCGCCGAAGAGCCTGTTTGACTGGCTTGAATCCTTTTAGGATGTTTAGGCTGTGCTCTGCCAGCCGGCGTGGGATTCCTGGCATGTCTGAAGGGTGCCAGGCAAAAATATCCCAATTTTCCCGTAGGAATTCTCGTAGTGCGGCGTCTACATCAGGGTTTAATTGTGCTCCAATGGAGGCCATTTTTGTAGGGTCCGTTGGATGGACTTGGAATTTGACTATTTCATCTGCTGGCTTAAAAGGGGTGGACTTGGATCTTTTGTCAAGTATCACGTCGTCCCTGTTCACCATGGAGCGCAGCGCTGTGAGTTCCTCGGCCGCTAGGGCTTCAGATAGCACCTCAAGGGCTAGTGCGGCTGTCTTATTTTCGGCGCGGAGTGCTACGTCCGGATCACTAGCAAGGGTGATGATTCCGTTGGGCCCGGGCATTTTGAGCTTCATGTACCCATAATCGGGTATAGCTTGAAAAATTGTGAATGCCTCTCGTCCTAATAAAGCGTGATATCCGATGCTGAACGGGGCCACATGGAACGTGATCTCCTCGGACCTGTAGTTGTCCGGCGAGCCGAATACCACATCTAGTGTGATTTTTCCTGTGCAGCATGCTTCCCGACTGGGGATTATTCCTCTGAAGGTTGTGTTGCTTCGCTCAATGCGGCTCCAGTCTACTTCCATTTTTCGAAGGGTTTCCTCGTAGATGAGGTTTAATCCGCTGCCGCCATCCATGAGTACCTTAGTAAGGCGAAAGCCGTCCACTATTGGACTGAGGACCAATGCGGCTGGTGCTCGGGCTGTTCGGAATTTAGGTTCGTCACTGGCATTAAAGGTAATAGCCGTGTCACTACATGGATTTATTGTTGCTATTTGGTAGACTTCGGCAAGGCTGTGGAGTGTTTGTTTTCGCATATTGTTTGATGCGAAAGTCTCGAAGACTGTTAATACCGTACTGGTACTGCTGGGCTGGTTCTCTGGGGCTAGAAGCTCTTCGCCACTTTTGGCCACCTATCGTAATATCCAACATGCTCGAAGGCTATGCGTTGGAGTGGCGCCCTCTATGCTATGAATTTTGCAAGGTCCGTTGAGCCATCCCTCCAGTACGGTTCCTTGCCCTTTAGGGTTTTTTTGCTTTTTGGTTTTTAACCCAGGTGCCTGAATATGATGCACCCTTTTATTTCGGACTAGGGTTGTGTTCGGAGCCGGATTGTCCCAAAATTTGGTTTCAGTTTTCTAGGCGCTCTCCATCGCACAGTACTTTTGTACTATGGACGCCAGGTCGGCGAAGCGTGTAATTTCGCGACGACTTATGGCATTCATGATTCCCTTGTCCGTGCAATTATTGCAGAAAATTGAGATTGCGCTTTCCTCATGGCAGTCCTTTATCATGTCCATAACCAGGAGGAATCTGGCCCAGTAGTGATGTACTGTTTCAGCGGGCTCTTGCCGGATTCGGGATAGATCGCTTGTGTTTGGGTGGGCGGGTGGAATTAAATTCGGAACCCCGTCCAATCTAAGACTCAGGGGCCGGAAAGTTTCCGAACTTGGGAGTTTGGCTTGTTGGATGTTGTCCAACGAATCCGGCCCGCTGCCTGACTTTAAGTTCAGGGTTTGATCAACGTCCTTTCTTCCGCTGGAATCCGGCATGGAGGGGTCGGGAATTCGGACATAGCTTGTCCTTAATGTAGAAGAAGAGTCGCCGTGTTGTTCCTCTACCACAACAACGTGGTGGGTAGCCTGGGGAGAGTTGATCTCTCTCAGGTCGGTTTTAGGCCCGATCTGATCATAGTCTATAGCGACTCCCAGGGCGGCGATGCGATCCAAGAGGACGAGAGCTCCATCGGATCTAGATGCTCGGCGAGTTCCGAGTTGACGTGAAGATCGCTTTTGATGACCCGAGAGGTCATCGTCGGCGCGGCGGCCGAACAGGCGGTCATAAGAAAACCACCTAGCCGGATAGTTTGACCGATGGCCAAAGCTCCTTTGGCAACGGTACCGTCTTTAAAGATGGGACGGGGCATCCTTCCTGATGGCGACGGCACAGAGGAACTCTCAATGAAAGCACCAATGTCGGTGTCAAAACCGGCGGATCTCGGGTAGGGGGTCCCGAACTGTGCGTCTAGGCGGATGGTAACAGGAGACAAGGGACACGATGTTTTTACCCAGGTTCGCTCCCTCTCGATGGAGGTAAAACCCTACTCCTGCTTGATTAATATTGATGATATGGGTAGTACAAGAGTAGATCTACCACAAGATCAAGGAGGCTAAACCCTAGAAGCTAGCCTATGGTATGATTGTTGTCTGTCCTACGGACTAAAACCCTCCGATTTATATAGACACCGGAGAGGGCTAGGGTTACACAGAGTCGGTTACAATGGTAGGAGATCTACATATCCGTATCGCTAACCTTGCCTTCCACGCCAAGGAAAGTCCCATCCGGACACGGGACGAAGTCTTCAATCTTGTATCTTCATAGTCTTGGAGTCCGGCCAATGATGATAGTTCGGCTATCCTGACACCCCCTAGTCCAGGACTCCCTCAATCTCCCTCATCTTCGACCTCATGCCATGGCTAAGGACGCATGGAAATGTGTTGTGTCTCTCTATCGAGGAAGTGCTAGCATTCAACGCTCCAACTATGAAGTGGTGCAAGATGAAGCCGATGAGTTTGCAATGAAAGAAGATGAAGAACCTCGTGAGCTCTTTCGAAGGGTGACCAAACTCGCGGTCTCACTCCAAGATCATGGAAGCAAGGACACGGATGGCAATTGTATCAAGTGCAAGTTCCTCAAGGACATGATGCCCTACAACAAGGCCATGTCCTCCGTCATTCGTCAAAGACCGGAGTTCCACTCCATGACCTCAAGTGAAGTGTTGGATGAGTTCGTTGCAATGAGCATCTTGGACAAGACCGCCGACAATGCGGTGCTCCGCTCTCAAAGGGCAAAGAAGCCCAACCTTGCTTTGAAGGCCAAGGTTATTATGGAAGAAGAGGAAGAAGTGGAAGATGAGGAGAGCAACCCCGAAGACACCAAATATGATTATCATGAGCACATGGCCCTTGCTTCAAGACAATTTTGGAGCAAGAAGAATACAAGACCCAACTTTAACAAGAACAACTCAAGCGGCGTCAAGGGCAAGTAACGAGTGAGAACTTGCTTCAACTGTGGCAATGTGAGCCATTTTGTTGCGGATTGTCCTTACAAGAAGCGGGAAGACAATGGTGGCAAATTCATCCGAAAGGACAAGGCCAAGTCCTTCCTCAACAAGAACAACTTCGCCAAGAAGACTCCCACTCATGGGTTGGTGGTTCAAGAAGAATACCCAAAGGATGACGATGATGATGAAAATGGAGAAGCAATGGCCATTGCATCCGTTGCCATTGCTACTACTCCCCGAGTGTCTCTCTTTGATTCACCCAACGAGAACATCACCGCCAAGTACCTCATGGCTAAAGCCTCAAACAAGGTAACCCCCAACATCACAACCACCATCATTACTAATCCTCCTTGGAGGATTGCATTGATGAACATGATGGGTCTAATGAGGAAGTGAATGAATTTGAGTCTTTTATGAGTAAGCTCAAGGGCAAGTCCAAGAAGCATTTTGTCGCTCTCTTGGAACAACTTGGTGAGGCCAATGACATGATCGAGGCTCACGAAGAAACCATCTCTAAGATGGAAGGTCATAGTCGTGACTATGCCGATGAGATATCGGATCTCTCTAATGCACTTGAGGAAGAGCATGTTCATCATTTGACTTTTGAGGAGTCATACAACGATGGCCATGCTAAGTTAAAGAAAGATCTTGATCATGCTCTTGTCGTGTCTCGTGTGCTAACTTCCGAGAAGGCTAAACTTGGGGTTGATCATGCTAGACTCAAAGAGGAGTTTGAGATACTTGACAAGGCCCACAAGGTTTTGAAGGGTGCTCACGCTAACCTCAAGGAGTCTCATGCTCAACTCCAAGTTAAGCTAACCAAGGAAAAGGCCACCTTCCCTCATATGGTATTAATTGATAATGCATGTGCTACTAACCCATGTTGTGAGCATGTGCATCTTGTGGAGGAGAATGCCAAATTGAAGGATCAACTTGAGAAAGGCCTTGTGACATGCATTCAAGGTGAGAAGAATCTCAACGACCTTTTGAGCAATCAAAAGGAAGTTGTGGGCAAGGAAGGAATTGGGTTTGCACCCAAGTCCAAGAGCAAGAAGAACAAGAACGAGAAGACCAAACGTCCTCCTCCTCTCAAGCAAACCTTTGTGAAAGAGGGAAAGGGTGTCCCTAAGGAGAAGAAGGAAAAAGTGAAGGGAGTTGACGTCCAAAAGGGCAAAAGCATTTCCTCCAACAAAGCCGGCGACTTTAACCCGTCATATGTGTTGTGCTGAGCTAGTGATGGACATGTTTATGCTAAATTTGTTGGCTCTCCTTATGAGTACATTGAGTGGTCTATTTGGGTTCCTAAGACCCTTGTTACTAACATGAAAGGACCCATTACTAAATGGGTACCTAAAACCAAGCATTGATCTCTTGTAGGTGTTTGCTTCCGGTGGGGGGTCATGGTTGCTCGATAGTGGAGCAACAAATCATATGACCGGAAGCAAGGACTTGGTGGTGGACGTGCAAAAGATTCCATCTATGCCCACCAATGTTGAGTGGGGTGATGCCTCACATTCTAAGGTATTGGGTCTTGCAAGGTTGTCGTTTCTCATGATCTAACGATTGAGAAAGTCATGCTTGTTGAGTCCCTTGCATACAATTTGCTTTCCGTTCGTCAACTTGCACTCATGGGTTTTGCTACTTTCTTTGACATTGATACCGTGGCCCTCTTGTGGAGCAAGACTCTTAAAGTAGCCTTTGTTGGGCATGTCGAGAATGGTCTCTATGTGATTAACTTTTCGGAGCGACCCACTAAGACCGCGACATGTCTAATGGCTAAAGTTGACGTGGGATGGCTTTGGCATCGCCGTTTGGCCCACGTCAATATGAGATCTTTGCAAAGTATTCTCAAGGGGGACCATGTCCGTGGACTAACAAATGTTAGTTTTGCCAAAGATCGTGCTTGCAATGCTTGTATTGAAGGAAAGCTTCATGAGAAGGCTCACCCTCCATCAACCATCATCTACTCGAAGAGACCCTTGGAGCTCCTTCACATGGATCTCTTTGGGCCTCCATCTTTTGATAGTCTTGGAGGTAGAAAGTAATGCTTGGTGATTGTGGATGACTATTCAAGATACACTTGGGTATACTTCTTCAAGAGGAAGAGTGAGACTCAACAAACCGTCATCGACTTTGCAAATGAAGCTCAACGTCAACATAATGCAAAGATCTTGACAATAAGAAGTGACAATGGCACCGAGTTCAAGAACTACACCTTGGATGAGTTTCTTAGTGATGAGGGGATCAAGCATCAATATGCTGCACCTTATACCCCTCAACAAAATGGTGTAGCGGAGAGGAAGAACCGGACGTTGATGGATGCAGCAAGGACCATGATGGCGGAGTTCAAGTCTCCATACAACTTTTGGGCCGAAGCCATTAACAACGCATGTCATGCATCCAATCGGCTCTATCTCCGCAAAGGCTTGAACAAGACTCCTTATGAGATACTCACCGGCAACAAGCCCAACCTCAAGTACTTCCGGGTGTTCGGTTGTAAGTGTTTCATTCTCAAGAAAGGTGTTCGTTTGTCTAAATTCGAGGCTAGAGCTCATGAGGGCATATTTGTTGGTTATGCTACAAACTCTCATGCTTACCGTGTTCTCAACAAGTCCACCGGACTCATTGAGGAGACGTGTAACGTGGAGTTTGACGAAAATAACGGCTCCCAAGTGGAGCAAAGTGGTACTTGTGATGTAGGTGATGAAATTCCTCCCCAAGCCATAAGAAGAATGGGTATTGGTCATATTCTACCCATTGAGGAACCCCTTGTGGCCGAAGGAGAAGGACAATGCTCTATTCAAGTGGAGCCATCACCTCCCCAAGACCCACACGCTTCCGAAGAACAAAGTGAAGGCCCTCAACCTTGTGAACAAGACCAAGGGCAAGATCAACCTCAAGATGGTGGTGAACCTCTAAATGATGCCCAAGGTCGAGTTCTCCCCCTCGAGCAAGTTCAAGATCAAGAACAAGCTCAAGACGGCGCTCAAGATGATCAAGTCAACCCTCCTCCTTCCACACAAGCTCATGCCGCGAAGATTGCTTCCAAGCTCACCACCCAAGGCCATCTCATGGAAAATGTGGTTGGAAGCCTAAGAAAGGGGGTAAGCACTCGTAGACAATTAGCAAACTATTGTGAACATCATGCATTTGACTCTTGTGTTGAACCCCAAAAGGTCTATGAGGCGCTCGAAGACTCGGATTGGCTTAATGCCATGCATGAAGAACTCAATAACTTCGAGTACAACAAAGTATGGAGATTGGTGCCAAGGCCATCGGGGGACCACAACGTCGTTGGAACCAAGTGGATCTTCAAGAACAAGCAAGATGCTCATGGGAACATCGTTCTCAACAAGGCAAGATTGGTAGCACAAGGCTACTCCCAAGTCGAGGGTATCGACTATGGTGAAACCTTTGCTCCCGTTGCTCGTCTTGAATCCATACGTTTGTTGATTGCTTATGCTTCCCATCACAACTTTAAGTTGCAACAAATGGATGTGAAAAGTGCTTTTCTTAATGGTCCTATTAATGAGTTGGTCTATGTCAAGCAACCCCCCGGGTTCGAGGATCCCTACTTCCCGGATCATGTGTATCAACTCGATAAGGCACTCTATGGCCTTAAACAAGCCCCACGTACGTGGTATGACCACCTTACCGAGTTGTTACAAGATCGTGGATTTGAGGTGGGGCTAATCGATCCCACTCTTTTTACTAAGAAGGTCAAAGGGGAGTTGTTTGTATGCCAACTATATGTTGATGATATTATCTTTGGTTCTCCTAACAAAGCTTTCAATGAGGAATTTGCCGGTCTCATGACCTCCAAGTTCAAGATGTCTTCAATGGGAGAGTTGAAGTTCTTCCTTGGTTTTGACATCAAACAAAGAAGAGAAGGAACCTTCATTAACCAAGCCAAATACACTCAAGACATGCTTAAAAGATTCAAGCTAAGTGATGTCAAGCCGGCTACTACACCAATGCCTACCAAATGCCAACTTGACATTGATCCCAATGGTAAAGCGGTGGATCAAAAGGTATATCGCTCCATGATTGGCTCCTTGCTTTACCTTTGTGCATCTAGACCGGATATCATGTTGAGTGTGGGGATGTGTGCACGGTTTCAAGCCGCACCGAAGGAAAGTCACTATGTGGCGGTCAAGCGAATCTTTCGATATTTGGCTCATACCCCAAACTTTGGCTTACCCAAGAGGGGCAAACTTCAAGCTTGAAGGATTTATGGATTCCGATTGGGCGGGAGACAAAGTGGATAGGAAGTCCACTTCCGGAGGGTGCCAGTTTCTTGGGTGCTCTTTGGTGAGTTGGTCTTCCAAGAAGCAAAGTTGTGTGTCTCTCTCGTCCACCGAAGCGGAATATGTGGCGGCCGGTAGTTGTTGTGCACAACTCCTATGGATGAGGCAAACTTTAAAGGAATACGGTGTCATTTGTGACAAAGTGCCTCTTTGGTGTGACAACGAAAGTGCCATCAAGATTTCTCTCAACCCCGTGCAACACTTCAAGATGAAGCATATTGAGATTCGGTATCATTTCATCCGGGATCACATTAGGCGAGGGGAGATCAAGCTCAAGTATGTCAACACTCATGATAACCTTGCAGATATTTTTACGAAGCCCTTGGATGAAGCAAGATTTCGCGAGTTAAGGCATGAGCTAAATATCATTGATTCGAGCAATGTGACTTGAACCCTTGCACCCCCACCACACTCAACTTGTTGTCTAGTTTAGGTGTAAGCATGGACATAGGGGGAGTGTTGTTCTCTCAATGAACTCTCCCTCCCCCGATTATGCATAAATCGATCAACTCTTTCACATTAGCCATTTCTGATGGTACTTGTGCTTCAAAGACGAGTTTTGGTCATGGGACCAAGGATAATTCTTCGCATTGCCATACCAATTGACTCAAACATAGGTGGCTTCGGCCACCGCCCTCTTATGAGAGAGAGGCCTGAGCTTGCTCTGCTTTTGTGCGGTTGTTTTTGTTTTCCTTTCGTTCTTTTCTATGTTCTTACTGTTGGTTTCTCTTAGTTGTTGTCCCGTTTGTTTTGTTCCCTTCTCTTTGGTTTGGGGCATAGGTGGTCGGGCGGTACAACCGGGGTCACGGACGGTTCTACCGCTGATACCTGGTTGTGCTGTCCCAGTAGGGTGCATTCGGTGCTTGGGCGGTTATACTACCCATTTTCACTGGGCTTCCTTCGTCCGGTACTACCGGTTGTCTCCGGGCGGTACTACTGGTGCCCTTCAGGAAATAGAAGTACCGCCCACTACAACCTGTCAGTACCTGACTTGCGGTACAACCGGTCCTTGGAGCGGTTCTACCGCCGCGCGGCTATGGGCCTATTTATATCCGACGGGGTGAAGGGTTCTCTTCTTTTTTCCCTTCGTCCCCGTTCGTCCTCTCCTTGCCCTAGCCGCCGGTCTCCTCTGCCCTGCCCCGGAGTGCGTCCCGCGCTTCGAATCCGTAGGCTCTCTGTGGATTCTCTCCGTGGAGGCCTTCCGATCTTCTCCCATGGATGGTGGTAATGCCCTTGTTCTTCGTTCATCGTTCTAGGGTTTCTTCTTTGTCTAGGGCATTACTTTACCCTCCTAGTTTAGTGTTTGTTCTTTGGTTGGGAGAGATCGTTGTTTTTCTTCTGTCTATGCAGTACCTAGAAATCAGAATATTGCTTGTGTGATTCGCATGTCTTGGTTAGATCTAACTACCCTGGTAGTGCCAGTGTCAGCGGTTCTACCGCCCATACGGGCAATACAACCGATGGGGCGGTTCTACCGGTGGGAGATCCGGTACAACCGGAATGTATGAACCACACAGCACTGTTCTGGTTTCTATGTTGTTGCATTTTTCGTGTGCTTTCCTCTCATTCTTGCTGGTTTTCGTGTGTTCTCTTCGTGTGTGTGTTCAGGTGGCTCTAGTTCTCGCTCTGCTCCTCGCAAGACCAAGAAGAGGTCTCGAAGGACTCCGCGCCCGGCTGTGTCTGCTGATGAAGAGGAAGTCGTGATTCCCACCAAGCCCACTCGCCGTGAAAAGTCTGCCGCTGCAAAGCAACGTGTGGTAATGCCACTCCACCGCTGGAAAGCCAAGGATTGGGAAGCATTCCGCTCAAAGAATCCTTATGTGGTTCCCGTAGCTCCTCGTTGGACCACTGTTCAGTTTCGGAATGAGATGCAAGTACGGATTGTTCATGAACTCTTTGAGCACAACAAGAACAGATATGCCAAGCAGTGGACCATCGATCTTGATCATTGGAGGAACAACCTAGAGTATTTTGGTGAGGCTTTGGCTCTTTGTGAGGAGTTTGATCTTGGCAAGCTCATGTCTGTCAACTGTGACTTTGATGTTCAACTCATCCATCAGTTCTATGCCACCGTTCACTTTGGAGAAGATGACGCGCGCACCCTCACTTTCATGTGCCGTGATGAGCTCTTTCAAGTTCCCTGGAGGACCTTTTGCAATGCTATTGGGTACGATGATACTGGTCTGGAAGGAAGGGGTGGCATTCGCCCCCATGATCATCCTGACTCCATGCCTAAGGAGAAGCTTGCCCCTCTGTACATTCGGGGCCGTGGTATTATTGGTGAATCGAAGGAATTGGTGAAGGTCTATGGCATCATGCATCGTGTGTTTTGCAATGTGCTTCTTCCCAAAGTGGGGAATCAAGATGAAATCCATGGCTATCTTGTTGACTTGATGGTTGCTATGAAGACCAAGGTGGGAACGGGGGAGACGTTTGATGTGTCCAACTGGCTGTGGCACGAGATGTACAACATGGTCATCTACAAGAAGGTCCGCATTTATGCTCCTTTTGTCATGTGCTTTCTGAACTCCGTGTGGGAAGTTCGCCGTCCTGGAGAGCCCCTCACCTCTCTTAATAATCTTACCATTCATGAAGTCAAGCTCCTTAAGAAGAAGAAGCACGCCGAGCCACATTTCCCTGCTGATGCTCCTGAGGATGTCTATGCCACTTCTGATGATGAGGATTTTGAGTTGGAGCCAGGGGCCAAGCCCTCGTGGGTGGACAAGCTCACTGCCAAGGTGAAGAAGACTTTCTGCCTTCAGTCTGACATCCAGAAGAGGATGTATGAGGCACATGTCAATGAGAAGCATGCCCGGCGTCGCCAAATTGCTATGATGAGGCACCTCAACATGTCGGTTCAGAGTGGTTCTGAGAAGAGCATAACACCGGAGGAGCATTCGATATCTTCCCACAGCACCTGGACTGATGATGAAGCCCCCCCTCAGCCCTCCACCACCTTTATTGTTGCTGATGATATCATGGAGGACTCTGATCGGGACGATGATGAAGATTCTGACAATGATGAAGATCCAGATGCTACCGACGAGTCAGAGGAGGACGACTGAGCCTGGGGCGATAGCTTCGCTCTCTTCCTTTTTGGTATCCTAATGCCAAAGGGGGAGAGAGTGGGATAGGACTCGGGAGTTGCATGGGTGGCTGCGTAGTGTGTGTTTCGTGTTAAACTTTGTCTGTTGAACTTTGTTCGTTCTGGGTTTGCTTTGTGAGGATTTTGTGCCACTCCTGCTATCTTATCTTTATGCTTGTTGATCTTTATTGGTAGTATTTCTCTCGTGTCATTATGTTGGCTACCTTCATGTTATGTGCCTTTAGTGGCGAGCCTATAAAATCTAGGGGGAGTCTCAACATTAATGTTTGCCCATGCTCTCTAACAGCTAGTTCAAATTGGGGCACACATCTAGGGGGAGCTCCAACTAGATTTTATAGACTTTTATCTTATATCGTGTTGTTTTCATCATCCACCAAAAAGGGGGAGATTGAAAGGGCATTTCCCTACCTTATGTTTTGGATGATGATGACAACCCTTTGTTGGTCTAATCCTGTGCTAAATGTTTCAGGTTCTCGATGATTAGGCTTACATCGGTTTGTGGTTCTCTCTCAAAGGAAACGATTGAAGACGGAATCCTCTATGCTTTTTATCTCTTTGGTCGTAGGGAACCCGTACTATTAAGAGGGAATCCACTTTGGAAAGAATAGGGGTATCCATTCACGTACACCTCCATCACCCCTCTTTTGTCGAGAGAGTGCCTCCCTCTTGATTTAATCTTTGCTGTGTTTTCCCAGTGGTTGTACCGCTCATCCGAGCGGTTGTACCGCTGGCTCTTAGCGCTTCCATGTCTTTGTCGAGCGGTGGTACCGCTGCCTCCGGGCGGTGGTACCGCCACCAGGCTCTGCAAAGACCAGGAGCGGTTGTTCCAGCCATGCACCGCCCATGTACTGGTCAGGCTTCTGTTCTGATGCGGTGGCTGGGCGGTGGTGGCCCGGTTGGTCCGGTTGTTCCTCATCAACCGGTACAACCGGAGGTTCGAGCGGTTCTTCCGCTCATACCTTAGCCGCTCAAGCGCTCAAGGCCAAGCGGTTACACCGGCCCTGCACCGCCCAACTACCGCCCTCAAGGGTGACTCCGTTCTATTTCGGTGCGGTAGTTGTGCGGTGGATGGGCGGTTGGTTCGGTTATTTTCTAATAACCGGTACTACCGCCCGGTGGCCCGGTTGTACCACCTGGTAGGGTTCTGCCGTTACATCGTGAGTCCCGGTTGTACCGGGACAAGGAGCGGTTGTACCGCTGCAGTACTGAAAACGCAGTAACGGTTGGATTTATTAGGGTTGCTATATAAGGTGGTTCTTCCACCTACCACTCTTACCTCTTACCTCTCTCACTCCACCATTAATGCTCTCAAGCTCTCTTGCCCGATCTCTCTCTCTAGCCACTCAAACTTGTTGATTTGCTAGGGATTGAAGGAGGAGACCTAGATCTACACTTCCACCAAAGGATATTTGCTTCCCCCATACTTTCTAGTGTGGATTTTGTTACTCTTGGGTGCTTGAGCACCCTAGACGGTTGAGTTCACCTCGAAGCCATATTCCATTGTGGTTAAGCTTCGTGGTTTCGTCAGGAGCCTCCAATTGTTGTGGAGATTGCCCCAACCTTGTTTGTAAAGGTCCGGTTGCCGCCTTCAAGGGCACCAATAGTGGAATCACGGCATCTCGCATTGTGTGAGGGCGTGAGGATAATACGGTGGCCCTAGTGGCTTCTTGGGGAGCATTGTGCCTCCACACCGCTCTAACGGAGACGTACTTCCCCTTACAAGGAAGGAACTTCGGAAACACATCCTCGTCTCCACCGGCTCCACTCTTGGTTATTTCGTGCCTTTACTCTTGCAAGCCTACTTGTGTTGTATCCCTTGCTTGCTTATGTGTTAGTTGTTATTGCATCATATAGGTTGCTCACATAGTTGCACATCTAGACAACCTATTTTGTTGCAAAGTTTAAATTGGTAAAGAAAAGCTTAAAATTTCTTAGTTTCCTATTCCCCCCCCTCTAGTCAACCATATCGATCCTTTCAGACCTGACCCAAATGGATCGAAGTCTCTGTGCTTAAGTGTCATCCCTGGATCGGTATGCTGACACACACAATACTCGAGGAATTATAACAGAGTTCAATCACGCACTTTATCACATCGAGGTCCTCAAAAGAGTATTTATTACAATAATATGGCCAAAGGCCATCTAAATAAAAATAACTGCGGAAGCTTCAAAGGTAAATGAGTCCATCCAACTCCACGGCAAACTGAGTGCAGAACAATGACCTATCGCACCTTTAATCCTTGTCGGAAAAGTCAGCAACATGAGACATTGCAGCCGTGTAGGTCAGCGCATGGAATATGCTGGCAATTTCACACCATAGAATAATAATGAAAAAAACAATCTCTATATGCAAATTTAGCTGGTGGAGGCTCTAAGTTTAATTTTTGCATAAAGCCAATTTTACCTTACAACAAAGGAATACATTTTTTACTTACTACTAAATTAAAATGCCATTATTGAGAAGGTTCCTCCAACTCAATCCCAAAATTCCCAAGTTATTAGTAACCCAATAAATTCATTAAATAGAGTGATGAGATCAACCAATAACTCACTTCTAGATACTCAAGTTGTCCATAACCAGGGACATGGCTAATCATGATTAGTTTATACACTCTGAAGAGATTTGCGCACTTTTCCCCACAAGACTCGACCACCTCCATGATCGGAAGATCGAGACATAGCCTTTCAGAAGCGTTTGCCCTTAACCCTGGGTAGATTGGTACACCTACTTTCCCCTACATCAGCTAGTCTACCACGGAAAGAGGTCACACAACTTACTCAACTATGCCAGAGCCCATAATGGCTTGTGGCTGCACACGGAAGTTTCTAGGCATGAAATATCTTATGATCCCTTTGAGCCTGGGTGGCAGACCTAGGGTAATCACACGGGTACTCCGGGATTCCCCTTGGGCAAGCACTGGTTACTCCAGGTGCCCCAAACAATCCACCCAGATGTGTATTAAAGTTGCCACCTTAGGTTATCCCAAAATTATTAATTCTCACAACTTGCATGGATCACACATACCAATCCCCGTCTACGAGCATGGCTAAGCAATATATGACATAACGAAAATTCCCGGGGTGATCAAAGGTCATAGGTTTCTACCACATGAACTGAAAAGCATAACCACATGTTCCCAATCCTACTCATGCAATCTTTGAGGGTGAAACTAATGCATAGTAAAACTGGGTATTGAAAATTATGATCAAAGTGTGAACTTGCCTTGCTGACGTTCATTGAACTCTAAAGATTCGTAGTAGCAAGCTTCGCACTCCGGATGATCTAGCGTAAGCAAACAATAACATACATAAGCATACAAGCAAAGATCCAGAAAGAATACAAATAAAAGACATCGAAAAGCTTCAAAAACAACCAAATAAAGTTTCTGTACAAAACGTAATCTTTACAGCAACAAAAAATAAATGTTTTTGGTTTTAACAGAAATTACACGTTACGAGCTTCAATTTGCAAAAAGAATCGCCTAAAACGGAGTTACGAAACTCGAGATACGGCCTAACGAAGTTTGAATTCAGATCTGTTTGAATTCAAATTTTAAAATTTTCAAAAATATTTTTCATTTAGTCCTTTGGATAGATGGGATTTCTATGAACTAGTAGGAAAAAGAATCAACTGAATCGGATTTATAGATTAAAATTTATACTAGAAAGAAGATTAGGTAAAGAGTCTGAATTTGGGAAAATTCCTGAAAAAGAAAAAAATCGGCCAGAGACAAGTGGCACTCTATGATTGGCTGGCTGGGTGCTCACAGGACTTGTCGCCGGAGATGAGGAAGAAGGCGGCTCCGGTGTGCTTCAGCGAAGGATGCGTGCGGGACGGTGTAGAGGACGAAGAGGTGAACCACTTGAACAAGTTGTGGTTGTAGATTGCTTCCTGTACACGCGGTGAGAGGTCGCCGGATTTCGCAAACTCCGGCGAGCAATTGGAGAGGTTAGGGAGAGGGAAAAACTCCAAAAAGAGAGGGCTTCGGACGAGGGGTGAGAGGGGCTCCCAGGGGTGCTTTATATAGGGCAGGGGAGGGCCAGAATTCGAACAGAAGATTGAGTTTTAATGCTGGCTATTCCTCTGCCTCGTAATGGCCATTACAGGCGACTCCAAGGCGCACTAGGAAGGGGAAGGGGTAGAGGGAGGCGAGGGAAACCAGTTCTGGGGGTTAATGGGTGCGGGGAAAGGAAGATGAGGGGAGGAAGAGGGGGAGGCGCCATGGATGAACGTTTCTGTCAGTGTTCACGTAGAGAGAGGAGGAAGAAGGAGATAG
The DNA here is from genome assembly GCF_002162155.2 of Triticum dicoccoides. Taxonomy (NCBI): domain Eukaryota; kingdom Viridiplantae; phylum Streptophyta; class Magnoliopsida; order Poales; family Poaceae; genus Triticum; species Triticum dicoccoides. Next base: position 527,488,221 of record NC_041387.1, on the reverse strand, counting down.
CACCTGGGCCTGGGCCTGCTGGGCTGCATTTTTTTAAAACCCTTTTTTTTAGAGAAGCAATGAAACACCAAAAAAATACAAATAAATATAAGTCTAAAAATTCCCAGAAAATTCACATAGTAGTATGGTCTTATATATGACCTTGTGAACTTTTATCGGGCCTAAAATGCAAGTTTTCAAAAATAAACTTTTTGCTAAACTAATAAAACAAATTGCAAATAAAACCCAACAAATATATTTTGGTTCCAAATTCAAATTACAATATTTTTTTAAGAAGTCATTTTATCTTCTCTCTTTATTTTATTTTTGATATAATGGAAATGAATTTTTTTGGTGAAACCAAATTTGATCCAAACTCCCAACTTCAAAAAAAAATCAAAATTGGTTTTCTTGAGAAACTTCCAACTCTCTCTTTTGGTCCTTGAGTTGCTCAAAGTTCCTTGGATCAAAAATCAAATAAAACAAATGGGGCAAAAATGCATAAATCATGGATGCATATGAATGATCTATTATAAACATCCAAATTAAAAATTGGGATGTTACAAACCTACACCCCTTAAGATGAATCACGCCCTCGAGATTCGGGTTGGCTAGCAAAAAGGTGTGGGTGGTCCTGTCGGAGCTCTTCTTCTCGTTCCCAGGTGGCTTCTTATTTAGTATGATGACTCCATTGAACCTTGCCAAACTTGATGACCTTGCTGCGGGTAACCCTGATTGCAGTCTCGAGAATCTTGATGGGCTTCTCCTCATAGGTCAGATCACTATCCAACTGTATGGCCTCCAGTGGCACTGTATCTCTCAAAGGAATATCGGCCATCTCCGCATGGCACTTCTTCAACTGAGAAACGTGAAACACATCATGAACTCCTGACAAGGCTTCGGGTAATTCCAACTTGTAGGCAACTTCACCCATGCGTTCTAAAATACTGTATGGCCCCACAAATTGTGGTGCTAACTTTCCTTTGACTCCAAATCGTTTAACTCCTCGAAGTGGCGACACACGCAGATATGCTCTATCTCCGACTACATAGGTTACCTCCTTGCGTTTAGTATCGACATAACTCTTTTGTCTGGATTGGGCTATTTTGAGTCTGTCACGGATCAATTTTACTTTCTCCTCTGAATCTCTAATTAAATCTGGTCCGAATAATTTACGGTCTCCAACTTCATCCCACATCAATGGTGTCCTGCACCTTCTTCTGTACAAAGCTTCGAAAGGGGCCATTTTCAAACTAGCTTGATGGCTGTTGTTATATGAGAACTCTGCGTAAGGCAAATTATCATCCCAACTAGATCCATAATCTAGCGCACAAGCTCTCAACATGTCCTCCAGAATCTGATTGACTCTCTCGGTCTGTCCATCTGTCTGCGGATGAAAAGTTGTACTGAACTCTAGCCTGGTACACAAAGTTTCGTGTAATTGATGCCAAAACTTTGAGGTAAATTGTTTTCCTCTATCTGATACGATGGTCCTCGGAACTCTATGCAGACATCGATCCTGGTCATGTATATCTTGGCCAACTTAGCACTTGTATATGTGGTTTTCACGGGGATGAAGTGAGCTACCTTGGTCAAGCGATCAACCACTACCCAGATAGAATCATAGCTTGATCGGGTCCTAGGTAATCCTGTAATGAAGTCCATGCCAAGCTTGTCCCACTTCCAATCTGGTATCGGCAAAGGCTGAAGTAATCCTGCTGGTTTCTGGTGCTCTGCCTTAACCCTCTGACATACGTCACATTCTGCGACATACTCGGCAATATCCTTCTTCATATCTGTCCACCAGAAATTTTCCCTCAAGTCCAAATACATCTTGGTGTTGCCCAGGTGTATTGAATAAGGCGAATCATGAGCCTCCTGAAGAATCAATTTCCCGATCTCTGGGTCATTTGGCACGTAAATACGCTGCTCAAACCATAAGGTTCCATGTTCATCCTCACAAAATCCTTCTGCCTTTCCTTGGTTCATCCTTCCCTTTATCTCCGCAATGCCTTTGTCTAACTTCTGGGCTTCTCGGATCTTTCCCAACAAAGTGGATTGAATTTCCATTGCGGCAACAAAACCTCGTGGTACTATCTCCAACCGAAGATCTCTGAGATCATCAATTAACTTCTGAGGTAATCCTCCTGCTGTGAGGGTATTGACATAACTCTTGCGGCTCAATGCATCTGCCACAACATTGGCCTTTCCTGGGTGATAGTGCAATTTGATATCATAATCCTTTATGAGCTCTAACCATCTTCTCTGCCTGAGGTTCAACTCCTTCTACGTGAAGATGTATTTCAAACTCTTGTGGTCCGTGTAAACATCACACCTATTTCTAATAAGAAAATGTCTCCAGGTCTTGAGTGCGTGCACTACGGCTGCTAACTCCAAATCATGTGTGGCATAATTCCGATCCTGAGGTTGAAGCTGACCTGAGGCACATGAAACAACTCTTCCTTCTTGCATAAGAACACCTCCAAGTCCCTGACGAGAAGCGTCGCAATATACTTGGAAATCCTTGCGTATATTCGGAAGAATTAGCACTAGGGCTGTGACCAAATGTTTCTTTAGCTCCTGGAAACTGGCCTCACATTCGTCGGTCCAAACAAACTTAGTGTCTTTCTTCAATAACTCTGTCATGGGCTTCGCGGTCTTGGAGAAATTCTCAATAAACCTCTGGTAATATCCTGCAAGTCCAAGAAAACTGCGAATCTCTCCGACTGAGGTGGGTGCCTTCCATTCGGTGACGGCTTCAACCTTGGAGGGGTCTACTGCTATTCCTTCTCCTGATATAACATGTCCAAGAAATCCGACTTCCTTCAACCAGAATTCGCACTTGCTGAACTTTGCGTATAATTGATGTTCCCTGAGCTTCTCTAGAACCAAGCGCAAATGTTCCTTGTGTTATTCTTCATTCTTCGAGTAAATCAATATGTCATCAATGAATACCACAACAAACTTATCCAAGAACTCCATGAATACCTTATTCATCATACTCATAAAATAGGCAGGGGCATTAGTCAAACCAAAAGACATGACCGTGTACTCATAAAGCCCATATCTCGTGGTAAAAGTTGTCTTGGGTATATCCTGTTCTCGAATCTTCAGCTGGTGATATCCTGGTCGAAGATCGATCTTTGAGAAAACTTTTGCTCCTTGTAGCTGGTCAAACAAATCATTGATCATCGGCAAAGGGTACTTGTTCTTGATCGTCACCTCATTCAACGCACGATAATCTACAACCATTCTCAAGGAATCATCCTTCTTCTCAACTAGAAGCACTGGGGCTCCCCAAGGTGATGAACTCGGTCGAATATAACCTTTCTCCAATAATTCCTTAATCTGCTTCTTAATTTCCTCCAGATCATTTGCGGGCATCTGGTACAGTCTCTTGGATATTGGTCTGGTGCCTGGTAACAATTCGATCAAAAACTCTATGTCCCGATCCGGTGGCATGCCGGGCAATTCCTCGGGGAATACATCGGGATAATCCTTCACAACTGGTACGTCCTCCTGAACAACTCCCGAAAGAGAATTCACTTGAGTCCTCCTTGGCGTATGCCTCAAAACATACTTGATCCATTTCCCCTCTGGGGTGGTGAGAAGAATCGACTTATGGGCACAATCAATATTCCCTTCATACTTGGATAGCCAGTCCATGCCTAGAATTACATCCAATCCTTGTGATTCTAGGATGATGAGGTCTGTGGGGAAACATGTCTCCCTATGGTCAATGGCAACTGAAAACAACCCCGACTAGCCATATACTCTGCTCCTAGGGAACTCACTAACATAGGTGACTTAAGGGCTACGGTCGGCAACTTAAACTTATCCACAAACCCCCTTGATATGAATGAATGTGATGCACCAGTGTCAAAAAGAACAAGGGTTGTAAATGAATTAATCAAGAACTTACCAACAACGATGCCAGGCTGGTCACAAACTTCCTCCACATTGACGTGATTCACCTGACCTCTGGTGAAAGGATTGGGCTTCTGTCCAGAGCTTCCATTTCCATTCCCCTTCTTCGCCTCAGGGCAATCGGTGGCGTAGTGTCCGGTTTTCCCGCACTTGAAACAGGTAATGTGGCTCAGATCCTTCTTTGCCGGTGTAGCGGGGTTGGACTGATGCTGATTGTTGTTTCCTCCATTCCCATTGCCATTCCTATGGCCATTATGGTCATGTCCATTTCCTCCATGATGAAAATTTCCTCCATGGTTATGGTGAGTGTGTCCACTATACTTGCCAGATCCTGGTCCATTATTTCCCGAGTACGGGGTATAGCGGGGCTTCTGCTGAGCACCAGAGTTGTACTTTCCCTGTCCGTACTTTCTCTTGCGATTCTCCACCTGCTGCTGCTTGCCTTCCAGAATGAGAGCCTGTCGACCAACTCTTGATAATTGTTAAAGGTAGCCACAGTCAACTGAAGTCCTAGATCATCGTTTAGTCCCTCCAGAAATTTCTCCTGCTTAGCGGCATCATGCTACCTCTTGAGCACTGCGTTGGATTTCCCCGAAGAGGAGAGGATGATGCAGCAAAGTAGCATACTTATTTCCCTCAGTTTTCGAGAACCAAGGTATCAATCCAATAGGAGACCACGCACAAGTCCCTCATACCTACACAAAACGATAGCTACTCGCAACCAACGCGATTAGGGGTTGTCAATCCCTTCACGGTCACTTATGAGGGTGAGATCTGATAGAGATGATAAATATTATTTTTGGTATTTTTGATAGATAGATGCAAAGTAAAAAGTAAAAGGTAAAGTAAAAACAAAGCAAGTAAATAAGGTAATGGAGATTGATATGATGAGAATAGACCCGGGGGTCATAGGTTTCACTAGTGGCTTCTCTCAAGAGCATAAGTATTCTACGGTGGGTGAACAAATTACTGTTGAGCAATTGACAGAACTGAGCATAGTTATGAGTATATCTAGGTTATGATCATGTGTATAGGCACCACGTTCGAGACAAGTAGATCGAAACAATTCTGCATCTACTACTATTACTCCACTCATCGACCGCTATCCAGCATGCATCTAGAGTATTAAGTTAAAAACAGAGTAACGCTTTAAGCAAGATGACATGATGTAGAGGGATAAATTCATGCAATATGATAAAAAACATCTTGTTATCCTCGATGGCAACAATACAATACGTGCCTTGCTGCCCCTTCTGTCACTGGGAAAGGACACCGCAAGATTGAACCCAAAGCTAAGCACTTCTCCCATTGCAAGAACTACCAATCTAGTTGGCCAAACCAAAAAGGATAATTCGAAGAGACTTGCAAAGATAACTCAATCATACATAAAAGAATTCAGAGAAGATTCAAATATTATCCATAGATAATACTGGATCATAAACCCACAATTCATCGGTCTCAACAAACACACTGCAAAAAGAAGATTACATCAAATAGATCTCCATGAGAGAGGGTGAGAACATTGTATTGAGATCCAAAAAGAGAGAAGAAGCCATCTAGCTACTAGCTATGGACCCGAAGGTCTGAAGTAAACTACTCACACTTCACCGGAGGGGCTATGGTGTTGATGTAGAAGCCCTCCATGGTGGATGCCCCCTCCGGCGGAGCTCCGGAACAGGCCCCAAGATGGGATCTCGTGGATACAGATGGTTGCGGCGGTGGAATTAGGTTTTTGGCTCCTATTCTGATCGTTTGGGGATATGTAGGTATATATAGGAGGAAGGAGTACGTCGGTGGAGCAACAGGGGGCCCACGAGGTAGGGGGCGCGCCCAGGGGTGGTGCACCCTCCACCCTCGTGACCGCCTCTGGCACTTCTTGGAGTAGGGTCCAAGTCTCCTGGATCACGTTCGGTGAGAAAATCATGTTCCCAAAGGTTTCATTCCGTTTGGACTCCGTTTGATATTCCGTTTCTTCGAAACACTGAAATAGGCAAAAAACAGCAATTCTGGGCTGGGCCTCCGGTTAATAGGTTAGTCCCAAAAATAATATAAAAGTGGAAAATAAAGCACATTATAGTCCAAAATAGTAGATAAAGTAGCATGGAGCAATCAAAAATTATAGATACGTTGGAGACGTATCAGGCATCCCCAAGCTTAATTCCTGCTCGTCCTCGAGTAGGTAAATGATAATAAAAAAAGAATTTTTGATGCGGAGTGATACTTTGGCATAATTTCAATTCAAATCTTCTTAACTGTGATATGAATATTCAGATCCGAAAGATTCAAGACAAAAGTTCATATTGACATAAAAATAATAATACTTCAAGCATACTAATCAAAGCAATCATGTCTTCTCAAAATAACATGGCCAAAGAAAGTTATCCCTACAAAATCATATAGTCTGGCTATGCTCCATCTTCCCCACATAAAATATTTAAATCATGCACAACCCCGATGACAAGCCAAGCAATTGTTTCATACCTATGACATTCTCAAAACCTTTTCAATCTTCACACAATACATGCGCGTGAGCCATGGATATAGCACTATATGGAATAGAATGGTGATTGTGGAGAAGACAAAAAGAGGGAAGATAGTCTCACATCAACTAGGCGTATCAATGGGCTATGGAGATGCCCATCAATAGATATCAATGTGAGTGAGTAGGGATTGCCATGCAATGGATGCACTAGAGCTATAAGTATATGAAAGCTCTACAAAAGAAACTAAGTGGGTGTGCATCCAACTCGCTTGCTCACGAAGACCTAGGGCATTTTGAGGAAGCCCATCACTGGAATATACAAGCCAAGTTCTATATGAAAAATTCCCACTAGTATATGAAAGTGACAAAATGAGAGACTCTCTATCATGAAGATCTTGGTGCTACTTTGAAGCACAAGTGTGGTAAAAGGATAGTAGCATTGTCCCTTCTCTCTTTTTTGGGGGCCTTTCTCTTTTTTTGGCCTCTTTTTTTTCGTCCGGAGTCTCATCCCGACTTATGGGGGAATCATAGTCTCCATCATCCTTTCCTCACTTGGGACAATGCTCTAATAATGATGATCATCACACTTTTATTTTTCTTACAACTCAACAATTACAACTCAATACTTAGAACAAAGTATGACTCTATATGAATGCCTCCGGTGGTGTATCGGGATATGCAATGAATCATGAGTGACATGTATGAAAGAATTATGAATGGTGGCCTTGCCGCAAATACGATGTCAACTACATGATCATGCTAGCAATATGACAATGATGGAGCGTGTCATAATAAATGGAACGGTGGAAAGTTGCATGGCAATATATCTCGGAATGACTATGGAAATGCCATAATAGGTAGGTATGGTGGCTGTTTTGATGAAGGTATATGGTGGGTGTATGATACCGGCGAAAAGTGCACGGTATTAGAGAGGCTAGCAAAGGTGGAAGGATGGGAAAAAGTGCGTATAATCCATGGACTCAACATTAGTCATAAAGAACTCATATACTTATTGCAAAAATCTGGAGGTTATCAAAGCAAAGTATTACGCGCATGCTCCTAGGGGGATAGATTGGTAGGAAAAGACCATCGCCCATCCCCGACCGCCACTCATAGGGAAGACAATCAATAAATAAATCAAGCTCCGAGTTCATCACATAACGGTTCACCATACGTGCATGCTACGGGAATCACAAACTTCAACACAAGTATTCTTTGAATTCACAACTACTTAACTAGCTTGACTCTAATATCACCATCTTCATATCTCAAAACAATTATCAAGCATCAAACTTATCTTAGTATTCAACGCACTCAAAAGAATGTTTCACATATCTTGAACACCAAGTATATTAATATTAAGCGAATTACCATGCTATTAACGACTCTCAAAATAATCTAAGTGAAGCATGAGAGATCAATAGTGTCTTTAAAACAAATCCACCACCATGCTCTAAAAGATATAAGTGAAGTACTAGAGCAAAAATTATCAAGCTCAAAAAATATAAGTGAAGCACTATGAGCAAAACTATCAAGCTCAAAAGATATAAGTGAAGCACTATGAGCAAAACTATCAAGCTCAAAAGATATAAGTGAAGCACATAGAGTATTCTAACAAATTCCAATTCATGTATGGCTCTCTCAAAAGGTGTGTATAGCAAGGATGATTGTGGTAGACTAACAAGCAAAGACGCAAATAATACAAGACGCTCCAAGCAAAACACATATCATGTGGTGAATAAAAATATAGCTCCAAGTAAATTACCGATGGAAGTGGACGAAAGAGGGGATGCCTTCCGGGGCATCCCCAAGCTTTGTCTTTTTGGTGTCATTGGATTATCTTGGGGGTGCCATGGTCATCCCCAAGCTTAGGCTCTTGCCACTCCTTGTTCCATAATCCATAAAAAGAATTCACCCAAAACTTGAAAACTTCACAACACAAAACTCAACAGAAATCTCGTGAGCTCCGTTAGAGAAAGAAAACAAAGAAATACTTAAGGTACTGTAATGAACTCATTCTTTATTTATATTGGTGTTAAACCTACTGTATTCCAACTTCTCTATGGATTATAAACTATTTTATTAGCCATAGATTCATCAAAATAAGCAAACAACACCTGCAAAACAGAATCTGTGAAAAACAGAACAGTCTGTAGCAATCTGTAACTAACGCAAACTTATGAACTCTAAAATTTCTACCAAAATAGGAAGTCCTGGAGAATTTGTTTATTGAACATAAGCAAAAAGAATCAACGCAAAATCACGTTCCTGTGATTTAACAAAATTATATTCGTGCGCACAAAGTTTCTGTTTTTCAGCAGAATCAAATCAACTATCATCGCAGGTTATCCTATAGGTTCTACTTGGCACAAACACTAATTAAAAGATAAAAACACATCCAAACAGAGGCTAGATGGATTATTTATTCCTAAACAGAATCAAAAACAAAAAACACAAATAAAATTGGGTTGCCTCCCACAAGCGCTATCGTTTAACGCCCCTAGCTAGGCATAGAAGCAAGGATAGATCTAGGTATTGCCATCTTTGGTAGGCAATCCATAAGTGGCTCTCATGATAGATTCATATGGTAATTTTACTTTCTTTCCAGGGAAGTGTTCCATGCCCTTCTTTAAGGGAAATTGGAATCTAATATTCCCTTCCTTCATATCAATAATTGCACCAATCGTTCTAAGAAAGGTCTACCAAGAATAATAAGACATGAAGGATTGCAATCTATATCAAGAACGATAAAATCTACGGGCACATAATTCCTATTTGCAACAATAAGAACATCATTAATTCTTCCCATAGGCTTTTTAATAGTGGAATCCGCAAGATGCAAGTTTAGAGAGCAATCATCAAAATCACGGAAATCTAGCAAATCACATAAAGTTTTGGGAATAGTAGAGACACTAGCACCCAAATCACACAAAGCATGAAACTCATAATCTTTAATTTTAATTTTAATAGTAGGTTCCCACTCATCATAGAGTTTTCTAGGGATAGAAACTTTCAACTCAAGTTTTTCTTCATAAGATTGCATCAAGGCATCAACAATGTGTTCGGTAAAGGCCTTATTTTGACTATAAGCATGTGGAGAATCTAGCACGGATTGCAACAAGGAAATACAACCAATCAAAGAGCAATTTTCATAATTAAATTCCTTGAGATCCAAAATAGTGGGTTTAGCAACATCTAGGTTTTTATTTCTTTCAATCCCACTTTCATCATCAAGATCTAGAAACTCTGAATTCTTAGAACGCCTTCTAGGTAAAGGAAGATCATATTCAGTTTCATCAAGATTCATATTGCAAAACAAAGATTTAACGGGGGACACATCAATAACTTTTAGATCTTCATCTTGATTTTCATAGGAATTGGAAGAACACACTTTAATAAAGGCATCTTTGGAAGTACGCATCCTGGCGGTTCTTTCCTTGCACTCATCAATGGAAATTCTCATGGCTTTGAGAGACTCATTGATATCATGCTTAGGAGGAATAGATCTAAGCTTTAAAGAATCAATTTCAAGAGAAATTCTATCAACGTTCCTAGCCAAATCATCAACTTTAGGCAATTTCTCTTCAAGCAAAGTATTAAAATTCTTTTGTGAATTCATAAACTCTTTAACACTACTCTCAAATTCATAGGGCATATTATTAAAATTTCCATAAGAGTTGTTGTAGGAATTTCCATAATTATTAGAAGGATTACTAGGATAAGGCCTAGGATTAAAATTCCCTCTATAAGCGTTGTTTCCAAAACTATTCCTACCATCAAAATTCACATCCATAGATTCATTATTATTCTCAAGCAAAGTAGATAAAGGCATATCATTGGGATCAAGAGGAGTATTTTTAGGAGCAAACATCTTCATAAGTTCATCCATCTTTTCACTCAAAACATTGATTTCTTCTATAGCATGCACTTTTTTACTAGAAGATCTTTCGGTGTGCCATTGAGAATAATTAGCCATAATATTATCAAGCAATTTTTGTGGCATCTCCTAACATAATTTCCATAAACGTGCCTCCCGCGGCCGAATCTAAAAGATTTCTAGAAGAAAAATTCAATCCGGCATAAATTTTTTGTATGATCATCCATAAATTCAAACCATGAGTAGGGCAATTGCGAAGCATCAATTTCATTCTTTCCCAAGATTGGGCAACATGCTCATGATCAAGTTGTTTAAAATTCATGATATCGTTCCTAAGAGTGATGATTTTAGCGGGAGGAAAATACTTAGAGATAAAAGAACCTTTGCACTTGTTCCAAGAATCAATACTATTTTTAGGCAAAGACAAAAACCAAACTGTAGCACGATCTCTAAGCGAAAACGGAAATAACTTTAATTTGACAATATTGTTATCCGTATCTTTCTTCTTTTGCATATCACACAAATCAACAAAATTATTTAGATGAGTAGCGGCATCTCACTGGGAAGGCCGGCGAATTGATCTTTCATAACAAGATTCAACAAAGCGGTATTGATTTCACAAGACTCATCATTATTAAGATGAGCAATCGGAGTACTAAGGAAATCATTATTATTGGTATTCGAGAAGTCACACAATTTGGTATTATCTTGCGCCATGGCAACAAGTAATCCAACACACAAGCAAACAGAAAGGCGACGAGAAAAGGCAAACGAGAAGGAGAGGAGGATATTGGGAAAGAGAGGGCGAATAAAATGGCAAGGGTGAAGTGGGGAGAGGAAAACGAGAGGCAAATGGAAAATAATGTAATGCGAGAGATAGGGATTGTGATGGGTACTTGGTATGGTTGACTTGCTTGCGTGAGACTCCCCGGCAACGGCGCCAGAAATTCTTCTTGCTACCTCTTGAGCACTGCGTTGGATTTCCCCGAAGAGGCGAGGATGATGCAGCAAAGTAGCGTAAGTATTTCCCTCAGTTTTTGAGAACCAAGGTATCAATCCAGTAGGAGACCACGCACAAGTCCCTCGTACCTACACAAAACGATAGCTACTCGCAACCAACACGATTAGGGGTTGTCAATCCCTTCACGATCACTTACGAGAGTGAGATCTGATAGAGATGATAAATAATATTTTTGGTATTTTTGATAGATAGATGCAAAGTAAAAAGTAAAAGGCAAAGTAAAAACAAAGCAAGTAAATAAGGTAATGGAGATTGATATGATGAGAATAGACCCGGGGGCCATAGGTTTCACTAGTGGCTTCTCTCAAGAGCATAAGTATTCTACGGTGGGTGAACAAATTATTGTTGAGCAATTGACAGAATTGAGCATAGTTATGAGTATATCTAGGTTATGATCATGTGTATAGGCATCACGTCCGAGACAAGTAGATCGAAACGATTCTGCATCTACTACTATTACTCCACTCATCGACCGCTATCCAGCATGCATCTAGAGTATTAAGTTAAAAACAAAGTAATGCTTTAAGCAAGATGACATGATGTAGAGGGATAAATTCATGCAATATGATAAAAACCCCATCTTGTTATCCTCGATGGCAACAATACAATACGTGCCTTGCTGCCCCTTCTGTCACTGGGAAAGGACACCGCAAGATTGAACCCAAAGCTAAGCACTTCTTCCATTGCAAGAACTACCAATCTAGTTGGCCAAACCAAAAAGGATAATTCGAAGAGACTTGCAAAGATAACTCAATCATACATAAAAGAATTCAGAGAAGATTCAAAAATTTTCCATAGATAATACTGGATCATAAACCCACAATTCATCGGTCTCAACAAACACACAGCAAAAAGAAGATTACATTGAATAGATCTCCACGAGAGAGGGGGAGAACATTGTATTGAGATCCAAAAAGAGAGAAGAAGCCATCTAGCTACTAGCTATGGACCCGAAGGTCTGAAGTAAACTACTCACACTTCATCGGAGGGGCTATGGTGTTGATGTAGAAGCCCTCCGTGGTGGATGGCCCCTCCGGCGGAGCTCCGGAACAGGCCCCAAGATGGGATCTCATGGATACAGAAGGTTGCGGCGGTGGAATTAGGTTTTTTGCTCCTGTTCTAATCGTTTGGGAATACGTAGGTATATATAGGAGGAAGGAGTACGTCGGTGGAGCAACAGGGGGCCCACGAGGTAGGGGGGCACGCCCAGGGGGGTGCGCCATCCACCCTCGTGACCGCCTTTGGCACTTCTTGGAGTAGGGTCCAAGTCTCCTGGATCACGTTCGGTGAGAAAATCACGTTCCCGAAGGTTTCATTCCGTTTGGACTCCGTTTGATATTCCGTTTCTTCGAAACACTAAAATAGGTAAAAAACAGTTATTCTGGGCTGGGCCTCCGGTTAATAGGTTAGTGCCAAAAATAATATATAAGTGGAAAATAAAGCCCATTATAGTCCAAAATAGTAGATAAAGTAGCATGGAGCAATCAAAAATTATAGATACGTTGGAGACGTATCACATCATCAGCCACGTCCCCGGGAGCATACCTGGATAACTTGCTGAATTCCTCCACATAATCACCAACAGAACAATTTCCCTGGCGTAAGTTGCAGAACTCACGCTTCTTCAGACTCATAGCTCCGGCTGAAACATGTGCGTTACGGAACGCCTGCTGGAACTGATCCCAAGTCACATTGGCTATGGGGAATGTGGTGGTGTAATTCTCCCACCACGAGGCTGCTGGTCCATCCAGTTGATGTGCGGCAAAGCGCACCTTCTCAGCGTAAGTGCATCCTGCGGTGGTCAGCTCCCTTCCGATCTTGCGAAGCCAGTCATCTGCGACGATCGGCTCCGTGCTGCTAGAGAACATGGGTGGGTTCAACCTCAGAAAATGGGTAAGGTTGTCGACCGGGGGTGGTGGCAGTGGGTTGTTGTTGTTCTGGTTCTAATTCTAGATGAGTATCTGCATGAGGGCATTCTGGTTCTGGATCAACTGGGTAAGTTCCGGTGGGAATTCCGGGTCACGTCTTGGAGGCATCTGTTAGGTTTAGAGTGGATGAGAAAATAGAATAGAATAATGGCCTAATGAGAGAAATCACTACCCATATGCTTATGATAGCAAGAATATTTCAAATCAAGCAATTCACACAGATCACACCACACAAGCAAAAACCTACAGGTAAGGTCATATCCACAAGAGATATGATCTCGTCATACTACCGCAATCATTCGTTGGACTCAACTTGGTAGTGGTGGTCTGAACTAAATCTCATCAAATCAATGTCAACTCTAGCTTCTTCTTCGTCAATGTTGTCTTCATAGGTCATGGTCTCATCGGACTTAGCAACTTGGTGATGGGGTTCAACTACTATTTTATTGAAGTAGAGAAGAGATAGAAATGAATAGAGAAGAGTATAGACCAACGGGTATATAAGGAAGTCGTAAAATAGAGTTTTCTTCCTATAGTTTTCCATTTCCTAGTGGTCGTGTCCTACAGTCAGGGTGTGCTCTGATACCATCTTGTAGCGACCCGACCCAAATGGATCGAAGTCTCTGTGCTTAAGTGTCATCCCTGGATCGGTATGCTGACACACACAGTACTCGAGGAATTATAACAGAGTTCAATCACACACTTTATTACATCGAGGTCCTCAAAAGAGTATTTATTACAATAATATGGCCAAAGGCCATCTAATAAAAATAACTGCGGAAGCTTCAAAGGTAAATGAGTCCATCCAACTCCACGGCAAACTGAGTGCAGAATAATGACCTATCGCACCTTTAATCCTCGTCGGAAAAGTCAGCAACATGAGACGTTGCAGCCGTGTAGGTCAGCGCATGGAATATGCTGGCAATTTCACACCACAGAATAATAATGAAGAAAAACTATCTCTATATGCAAATTTAGCTGGTGGAGGCTCTAAGTTTAATTTTTGCATAAAGCCAATTTTACCTTACAATAAAGGAATAAAAATTTTACTTACTACTAAATTAAAATGCCATTATTTTGAAGGTTCCTCCAACTCAATCCCAAAATTCCCAAGTTATTAGTAACCCAATAATTTCATTAAACAGAGTGATGAGATCAACCAATAATTCACTTCTAGATACTCAAGTTGTCCATAACGAGGGACACGGCTAATCATGATTAGTTCGTACACTCTGCAGAGGTTTGCGCACTTTTCCCCACAAGACTCGACCACCTCCATGATCGGAAGATCGAGACATAACCTTTCAGAAGTGTTTGCCCTTAACCCTGGATAGACCAGTACACCTACTTTCCCCTACATCACCTAGTCTACCAGGGAAAGAGGTCACACAACTTACTCAACTATGCCAGAGCCCATAATGGCTTGTGGCATGCACACGGAAGTTTCTAGGCATGAAATATCTTATGATCCCTTTCAGCCTGGATGGCGGACCTAGGGTAATCACACGGGTACTCCTGGATTCCCCTTGGGCAACCACTGGTTACTCCAGGTGCCTCAAACAATCCACCCAGATGTGTATTAAAGTTGCCACCTTAGGTTATCCCAAAATTATTAACTCTCACAACTTGCATGGATCACACATACCAATCCCCGTCTATGAGCATGGCTAAGCAATATATGACATAACGAAAATTCCCGGGGTGATCAAAGGTCATAGGTTTCTGCCACATGAACTAAAAAGCATAACCACATGTTCCCAATCCTACTCATGCAATCTTTGAGGGTGAAACTAATGCATAGTAAAATTGGGTATTGAAAATTATGATCAAAGTGTGAACTTGCCTTGCTGACGTTCATTGAACTCTAAAGATTCGTAATAGCAAGCTTCGCACTCCGGATGATCTAGCGTAAGCAAATAATAACATACATAAGCATACAAGCAAAGATCCAAAAAGAAAACAAATAAAAGACATCGAAAAGCTTCAAAAACAACCAAATAAAGTTTCTGTACAAAACGTAATTTTACAGCAACAAAAAATAAATGGTTTTGGTTTTAACAGAAAGTACACGTTACGAGCTTCGATTTGTAAAAAGAATCACCTAAAACGGAGTTACGAAACTCGAGATACGGCCTAACGAAGTTTGAATTCAGATCTGTTTGAATTCAAATTTTAAAATTTTCAAAAATATTTTTCGTTTGGTCCTTTGGATAGATGGGATTTCTATGAACTAGTAGGAAAAAGAATCAACTAAATCGGATTTATAGATTAAAATTTATACTAGAAAGAAGATTAGGTAAAGAGTCTGAATTTGGGAAAATTCCTGAAAAAGAAAAAAATTCGGCCAGAGACAAGTGGCGCTCTATGATTGGCTGGCTGGGTGCTCACCGGACTTGTCGCCGGAGATGAGGAAGAAGGCGGCTCCGGTGTGCTTCAGCGAAGGATGCGTGCGGGACGGTGTAGAGGATGAAGAGGTGAACCACTTGAACAAGTTGTGGTTGTAGATTGCTTCCTGTACACGCGGTGAGAGGTCGCCGGATTTCGCGAACTCCGGCAAGCAATTGGAGAGGTTAGGGAGAGGGAAAAACTCCAAAAAGAGAGGGCTTCGGACGAGGGGTGAGAGGGGCTCCCAGGGGTGCTTTATATACGGCAGGGGAGGGCCAGAATTTGAACAGAAGATTGAGTTTTAATGCTGGTTGTTCCTCTGCCTCGTAATGGCCATTACAGGCGACTCCAAGGCGCACTAGGAAGGGGAAGGGGTAGAGGGAGGCGAGGGGAACCGGTTCTAGGGGTTAAGGTGCGGGGAAAGGAAGATGAGGGGAGGAAGAGGGGGAGGCGCCATGGATGAACGTTTCTGTCAGTGTTCACCTACAGAGAGGAGGAAGAAGGAGATAGCGCCTGGGCCTGGGCCTGCTGGGCTGCATTTTTTTAAACCCTTTTTTTTACAGAAGCAATGAAACACCAAAAAAATACAAATGAATATAAGTCTAAAAATTCCCAGAAAATTCACATAGTAGTATGGTCTTATATATGACCTTGTGAACTTTTATCAGGCCTAAAATGCAAGTTTTCAAAAATAAACTTTTTGCTAAACTAATAAAATAATTTGCAAATAAAACCCAACAAATATATTTTGGTTCCAAATTCAAATTCCAATATTCATTTTTTCAAGAAGTCATTTTATCTTTTCTCTTTATTTTATTTTTGATATAATGGAAATGAATTTTTTTGGTGAAACCAAATTTGATCCAAACTCCCAACTTCGAATTTTTTTTCAAAATTGGTTTTCTTGGGAAGCTTCCAGCTCTCTTTTTTGGTCCTTGAGTTGCTCAAAGTTCCTTGTATCAAAAATCAAATAAAACAAATGGGGCAAAAATACATAAATCATGGATGCATATGAATGATCTATTATAAACATCCAAATTGAAAATTGGGATGTTACAAATCATTTTAAAACTAAAAAAGGAATTAATATGATGATGTCAACACGATTTTTGCATGCATGCATATGTTCTTCATATAGGAAATTTTCATTGAGATGCCGCAACATCGGAGTGCATGCATGCACACTTTGTCCAAAGAAGACGTCTTCGTAGTCGATGGGAACATCTCCTGCCACTGAACGCACATCGCTGGAAGACCTAAAATAAACCTAAGAAAATGCGAGCACCGGTATCAAGTCTAGGACTTGAACTCTGGTGGGTTGGGATACCACTGTCTTCCTAATCATCCAATGACAGGTTGGTTCGCAAAATTACCATGAAACTAAAATGTTGCCATTCATCAATGACTCAACGTGTTGAGCAACCTCACCAGTGCAGAAGGCCAGAGATACCTCGTCCTCGGTGCCCTTTGCGCCGGGTAAGGGAAGAGCGCTCACGCGCCCCGTAAGCGTGGGCCGACCCAACAAGCAAGCTTTCTCTTAGTCATCCCCCTTCGCTCCCTTGGTTGGCTGGTCAACCGCTGACCGACTGGTTGTTGATCAGTTAGCTATTAACTTTCAAACAATCACGGTTCTAACAAAATGTTTGTAAATTTGGAAAAAAGGTTTGCGGTTTTGAAAAAAAATGAGCATTTGGAAAAGATTATGAATTTAAAATTTGTACACGAATTTGGAAAAAGTTTGCAAATTTGAAAATTCTTCACGAGTTTGAAAAAAGTTAATGAATTTGAAGTAAAAAATTGTGGATTTGGAAAAGTTTTTGAATTCAGAAAGTTCATTAGTTTGAAAGAAAAGTTCGTGGATTTGAAGAAAATGAAAAAAGGGCATAAACTGGCCCACAAAGGGCGAGAAATGAAAAGAAAAATAAAACGACCGAAATTTCCAACAGGAAGCTATGGTTGCTAATGACTGGCCCATTTCAGTTCGCTGGTCTAGGCACTATGAGAGGCTTGTATTGTTAAGACCAAAAAGGAGTTGGCAAGGTCAGCGACACATAGGGAGCAAGTTAGTTGGCCAACGAAAGTGCTCTCTAGATCCCGAGCTCAAATGCTTCCTGATAAACAGTAAAATTTTAAAAAAATACTCCCTCCGTCCGAAAATACTTGTCGTCAAAATGGACAGAAAGAGATGTATCTAAAATTAAAATACGTCTAGATACACCCTCTTTTATTCATTTTGATGACAAGTATTTCCGGACGGAGGAAGTAGTAAATAACTTTTGCTTTTTTTCTTTTGAATAAACATTGAAGGATGTTTCATTTGCATGCAAAAATTTATGATGAAATGACAGTCATGAAGGTCTGGGGCAAAAAAATCAGAATTAATGCTCCAAAATGCTTTCAACAATAGTCTTTCCAGAGCATTAATTTTTTCAGACTTTCATGGATGGCATTTCATCATAAAATTTTGCACGTGGTTGAAACATTCATCAATGTGCACAGAAAGTCAAAATCTTTGGAATGTATTTTACTATTTCACAGAAAGCCGCAACATGTGAGCTCGAGTGCAAAAGCTCCATGTATGTTCGCCAATCGGATTGTAAAAATAAGCATTGCCCGCCGATCTAGTTTCGGAAGATGGTTTGGTCATCGACTGTGTCCGATCCCTCGGAAACCCCCCACCCCAGCTGTCGTTGCGCCCGCCACTTCACGACTCGCGCAAACCCACCCAAGCTGATGTCGCGCTCGACGTCATCACGCCCCTTCCCAACATGCCCAAGCTCGCCAAGGCCTTCACAGGTGGTGCCCCCGCCTTCGTGCTCGACGCCTCCGATAATCCCTCCTCCAGCTCAGGCTATGGCCTCACTGTTAGCAACATAGAGTCGAAGAGGAAGCTTGTTCTCCGTCCGACGTGCCATAAAGACTTGGTTCCGTCGCCTCTGATGGGTCATTTAATCGGCTCACAAAGCAGCATGGTCTGCAATGAAACTCTTGCAGATCTAGGTGTGGAGGTTGATCGTGTCTTTGGGATTATCGGAGGCGCCGAGCACGAA
>NC_041387.1:527426300-527469233 GCF_002162155.2 Triticum dicoccoides | reverse complement strand
GATGGAGGCCTTGGCGAGCTTGGGCCATGGCCTCACTGTCAGCAACACAGAGCCGAAGAGGAAGCTTGCTCTCTGTCCGACGTGCCATAAAGACTTGGTTCCGTCGCCTCCGATGGGTCATTTAATCGGCTCACAAAACAGCATGGTCCGCAATGAAACTCTTTCATATCTGGGTGTGGAGGTTGATCGTGTCTTTCTCCAGTTGTGCCACAGCGGCGACGACAACTGATGATGGACGATAATTAGGTTGAGCATGCGGATCTCCCAAGGTTGAGTTGTAAATTTAATATTTGTAATATCTTATGTGCAATTCTCCAAGACACATGTCTCTCCGTCTGCCTTTTGAAATGACCGTATATGTACTCATTGTAATTTGTCTTTTGGAGTAAGTTGTTTGTTTGTAATTCATCTCTTCTCGAGTAAAAAACGTAGGCCGGCACATTTAGGGAAGAAAATTTCTTTGGTCAATCGGAGTATAAAATGGGTTGCGATCCTCTGCAGTACTATACGATGCAGTACAGTCATTGTTATGTGGGATCGTACTGTAGAGGATCCTAACCCGTATAAAACATAGGACTGGTCCATTCGATGAGGTTTTTTCTTTTCTCGAGGGAAGCCCATCCGATCAGGGTTCCTTTTTCTTGAGGGAAGCCCATCCGATCAGGTGTCGAAGACGGTTTGGTCGTGGACTACTAATTGATGACAAGCAGACCCCCAAGGCCCCATCCCCAAACTCCAGATCGATCGCACCGGGAGATTGCTGACGCCCGCCCGCCGCGATGGAGGAGGAGAAGAAGATGAAGCTCTGCTTCTCCATCCCCTCGAAACCCAAGGTCAAGCCCGCCACGCCTCCCGCCGCCTTCTCCGTCGCCGCCGTGGCCCCCGGCCCCGCCCCGCGGTTCGTCACCGTGTTCGATCCCTCGGAAACCCTCACCCCAGCGCCCGCCGCGCCCGTCGTCATTGCGCCCCTTCCCGACTGCGCAAACCCTCCCCAGCTGCTGCCGCGCCGGCCGCGCCCGTCGTCATCGCGCCCCTTCCCAACACGCGCAAGCTCGCCGAGGCCCCCGCCTTCGTGCTCGGCGCCTCCGACAGCCCCTCCTCCAGCGCAGCCTACGGCCTCACCGTCCGCAATACGGATTCGAAGAGGAAGCTTGATCCCCAGGACGATGCTGCTAGGGAGCAGCCGTCGCCTCCAGGCCCCAGCGGCGAGGACCTGATGCTGCGGCGGTTCAAGGAGGACATGGCCGTTCTCCCGGAAATCGAAGGTACGGACGAGTATGACGAGGTGCCTGTGGAGGGGTTCGGTGCTGCTCTCCTCGCTGGCTATGGCTGGAAGGAAGGGGATTCTATTGGAAAGAAATACAAGGGCATGGGCGCTGTCAAGGTTCGTGAGTACGGCCGCCGCCGCTGCGGCACGCAGGGTCTAGGCTCGTAGGGTTGCCAGGTCGTGACAGTTTCTGTTTCTTGTTTATTTTCTTGATTTCGGTTATCTGTAACTGTAAGTATGTATGGTTCATCAGACTTTGTCTTTGCCTATCAACAAAATCAGTGTTTTCCTCGCATTCTGAGATATTTCTGGTGTCAATGGTGGCACGGATTTGTACATCCAATTCTTGGGTGTGAGCTTGAGTTGGGACAACAAAGTGTCAGAACGAGCTAGCTCAAGCACTGAAGAACAACACTAGTTCTTCTTGACATGAAAACCAATACTCTAGTTCTCCTTGATGTGGAGGACGGGGTGTCGACCCGTTGGCTGGGCAGCTGAGGTTGCTGCCAGCCCATGCGAGTTCAAGTCCCGGCTTGAACACACGGTGCTGGTGCTCGTGGAGTTTCTCCTATAAAAAAATGCCAACGAGGGTTAGTCCTTGTGTTGGTCTCTTTCTTTTTTAGTTCTCTTTGCTGTCGAATAACTGAGCCGCAACGTTGAGTAAACCGCTGCCGAGTTTAGGAATCCTCACTACTTCTCATGCTCGCACGTAGAGTTATTTACCCAAAACTATCACACTTGGGCTAGGGTAACAACTTGATACCACATCTGAGGTAGGGTACAAGAAACCACCTTTTTTTACCTAACGAATAACGCAGAGCACTGATAGTCAGATAACCTCGCGAAAACAGCCAAACTGGCCGGTTGGGCCCACCTCCTGAGATTTTTGCTGACTTGGACGAGGGTCCCTTTCTCTTTTTCTCTATGGGCATTTAACCGAACATGTTGTGAGCGTTGAACCATGGACATCACTGGTGCTGCCACCACAGAGGACATGCACAGCGGCAACGCCTGGCCAGGTCGTCGCGCCGAGAGACCAGCTCGCGTCTGCGGGCCGCGTTGTAGAAGCGGCTGCCCATCGGAGGTGGATGCGGACATGGCCGGCGCGGGATCTCGCCGGAGCTCTGCCTGCGGCCCCACGCGGCACGGACAGCAACACGAAGGCGCCACAAATCCCCAGTTCACCATCAATGATGCCGCGACAGGGAACGAAGGGAGGGGCAGGGAAGCATCGAGCGGGAGTACCGTCGGCAGCAGGCCGTGCGTCCTGCTCCACGCCCGCATCGTGCGCTCCCCCTGCTGCGCGACCCCGCCTCGTTGCTCCCAGTCACGAGCTCCGCTGCCGTCTTCCGCCGCAGTCGCAGAGCTCCACACCGCCAACACCATCTGTCGTCGTCGTTCAGCAATCGGAGCGCCGCCGCCATGCGCCTGCCCTCCTTTTTTCTTTTCCAGCCAAGAGGACGGGCAATGCGGACGAGCACATCGCCACCACCAGAGCGTGGTGGCCTCCTTTTTCTCTTACAGGAGTGTGGTGGCTTGCACCGCTCCTGGCCGCCGCCGGCGAGCTCCTCTCCACCTTCCTTGCCGCTCCCATCCTCTGCGTGCCTGTTGATGAGATGAGGAGGAAGAAGGCAATGTGTGGATGACACGTGGGACCCTCGTCCAAGTCAGCAAAAATTTCTACATAGGCATCCCACGTCAACCTTACAGACGGGCCCAACAGGTCAGTTTGGCTGTTTTCGCGAGGTTATCCGATTATCAGTGCTCTCTGTTTTACGTTAGGCACAAAATGATGATTTTTTGTGCCTTGCCGTAAATGTGGTATCAAGTTGTTACCTTTGCCTCAACCGTGATGGTTTTCAGTAAATAACTCTCGCACTTACAGCAGCTCGTAGTCGTAGTCACCATCGTCCCGCGCGCTCTGCAACGAGTTCACGGCCGGTAGCAGCGCATCACCATGAATGCTTCACTCTCCCGTCGGTGCACCAGATACCTCGCTACCGTCGGCTGGCCTCCTCCACGCGATTAGCTCATTAGCAGTACCAGCATCAGTCACATTATACGTGGAGGACTGGAGGTGGAGGGTGATCGACAATCTAGTGCTACTGGAGAAGATTAACCACTCACAAGCAAGCTGCAAGCACCTACTACACTATCTAGAGCCTTCATGCACCAGATCACCGACGGCCAATTTATTATTAAGAGGTGGCCTTGCATGATTTTGATCGGGACAATTTTTTTGTCATGAGCAAATGCCATGACACGAGCGAATTAAGCACAGCTTTGTTGGTTAGCTAGGTTCTTCATGCTAGAACCAGCTCATCCAAGTTAAGTGTTAGACTTAACACGGGTGTTCGCATATTTCTTGTATTTATTTCAGTCTTTTTGCATGACATGACCGTCTGTTATGAGGTGTCTGTGATGATTTTGTTAATTTTAAAATCTGCCGACCAAGTCTTTAAGTGGCGCTGATAAGCAGTGGCGTAGCTACATCACAGGCACGCCCCAGGCCAAGCTCGTTGCTACAGTGCCAAACAGTAGTAAATAGTGTTACTGTTGCTACAGGCCACAAAGCATCAAGCTGCTACGCCCCAGGCCACAGCCCTGGTAGCCTGGGGCCTAGCTACGCCGCTGCTGATAAGGGTAGAATGTGATTGATTTGCAAAAAAGAGGTACAAGTGACTGTGCGCGTATATTTATAGAGGTGAATGTGAGTGCATGTTGGAGCATCTCCAACAGCTTTTCAAAAAGATCTTCCTTTATAATTGCTTATTGGATTTAAAGCGTTGTTGCAGCACCAACAACTTTTCAAAAATTCTTCCTTTATAATTGCTTACGAAATTGCTCTGCATACGATTTTTGCATGTACGATTTGTCCGACCAAGTGATCCCACCATTGCCGTTGCTGCATAGATTTGATCGGAGGGTGATTGAGCAGTGTTCGTACAACGTCGTATAAGATTTGATCGTACGCCTAGCACTGCTCAATTGCTTATTGGGTTTAAAGCGATGTTGCAACAGATCCCCAATATACCCCTATACTTATTAGACTAACATATGTACCCCCCTCCCCCCATTCTCGTGTGCAATAAACACAACGACGGAGCTCCGGCGGGGCTTGGTGTGAGCACTGTTGCGGGCGTTGGCACGACCTACCAACAACATTCGACGGCGAGGCAGCATGGTGGTGTGGCACGCCGGCGGGAGGTGTGGTTGTACAATGCGGCAACGGCGGTGACGACGACGTATTGTCGATGACGGGGGGAGTGGCGGTGGCCACATGCAGCAGAGGGGGAGGCGGTGGGGGTGCCACGGCTGGCAGAGTTGCTGGCGAAGGGAAGGCGAGCAACAGTCAGTTCTAGCAGTGGCGCGACCAGACAGTGCCCACCTCCATGTAATTGTCAGCAGGCAATTTTTCTTTGAAAAAACACTCACTTTATTAATTGGAAATAATGGTTACATCGTATATAATAAGAGGTACAATATTCTTCATAGGCTCCTCAAACCAATCTCTAATTACAGAAACTTTCGCTAGCCTAGCAAGTTCATGAGCAACCTTATTAGCTATCCTATTACAATGTACAAATTTAGTCAACGGAAAATCACATGCCATGAAGTAGCAATCATCGAAGACTCCCACAGCCGGTCACGCAAATTGTCTTCCATTCTTAATTGTGTCAATGACTTTCATATTATCAGAGTCAATAACAAGACAATTGCATCCCACGTTTTGTGCAAGAACTAAATCAAACCTAATTAAATCAAACCTAAGAGCCATCGCTTTTGCTGTCAATACATTAGCACACCAATCGATCTTCCAGTTTCCGTCAACAATGAATTTTCCTTTGTCATCTTTGAGTACATCAGCACAAGCGGCAATTGATTGCGTATGGATGGTACGTGAGAAGCTGACTTCATAGGTTTAACCAAGGGCATCTTTAAAAGATCCCCTAAAACCGGTTAGAGGAGTAAAAATCCGATTTGCTCCTCTAACCGGGACCTAGCCGAACTCCTAAATCGTACTCCTCGTGGCCGCCGGGGGAAAAAGTACTCGCCCGCTCGACCGCCCAATAAACTGCACCCAACACTCTCTCCACCGTCCGACCGCCCAAATCCACCGTCGTGTGTCTCCTCCTATGGCTGGATCTGGCCGGCGCCACTCGCCGTCGCCCATCTGCAACGCCTACCCGGCGGATCGACCCCGTGCGGCCGCCACCTCCTGCATCGGCGGCGCCTAATCTTCCCATACCTCCTTTCGCGCCACGCCAGGGTTCCTTGACCTCCTGCCGCCGGGGCCAAACTACCGACCGAGACACCGGGAAAACCCACTGGTTCGACAATTTCCACTCGGCGGAAGCTGCGGCGCGTGCATACGACATCAAGCCGATGCACTTGTACGGCGACGTCGTCCGCCGAAACTTCCTCGACTGCTATCTGCCGCATCCGGAGCCGCCGTTGGACCGGCGAGTGGCCGATGCTCGTGAGTGCCGGGAGGACAGAGAAGCCCGCGAGTGACACACGCCCGAGGCTGCTAGCGAGGCATACATGGCGGAGCTCCGCCGATGCTACCCAAACCAAGTCGAAGCGGAGCGCCGCCAGTGCGCGGAGTACGCCACCGGAAAGACCGAGGTCATCGACCTGTCGTCCGATGAAGAAGGCAACAGGGGTGGAGGCATCGGAGGCAGCATCGGAGAAAACATCAGCGAAGACGTTAGCATCGCTGCAGGACCAGCATCTTCGATGGCGGCAGCATCTTCGATGACCCAAATGACGGCAACGGGCCTGACCCCATGATCGGTGGTCTATCCAGAGCCGAGTGGAAAGTGTTGGGGAACGTAGCAGAAATTCAAAATTTTCTACGCATCACCAAGATCAATCTATGGAGTAACTAGCAACGAGAGAGAGGGGAGTGCATCTTCATACCCTTGAAGATCGCGATGCAGAAGCATTGCAAGAACACGGTCGATGGAGTCGTTCACTAAGCGATTCAGATCGCGGCCGAATCCGATCTAAGCACCGAACAATGGTGCCTCCGTGTTCAACACACGTACAGTCCGAGGACGTCTCCTTCTTCTTGATCCAGCAAGGGGAGAGGAGAAGTTAAGGGAGAGCTCCGGCAGCACGACGGCGTGGTGGTGGAGCTTGTAGTTCTCCGGTAGAGCTTCGCCAAGCACTACGGAGGAGGAGGAGGAGGTGTTGGGGAGGGAGAGGGCTGCGCCAGGGGAAGGGTGAAGCTCCCATGCGCCTCCCCACTATATATAGGGGTGGAGGGGGCTGGTTTCTTGCCCTCCAAGTCTATTGGGGCGTTGGCAAAGGTGGGAGGAAAGAAATCCCATCATTTCCTTCCCCACCGATTGTTATCCCCCTTTTTTAGGGATCTTGATCTTATCCCTTCGGGATATGATCTTATTCCTTCTAAGGGGGAATCTTGGTGCGCCTTGACCAGGGGTGTGGGGCCTTGCCCCCACTACCCACGTTCATGTGGGTCCCCCCATGCAGGTGGGCCCCACTCCGGAACCTTCTAGAACCTTCCCGGTACAATACCGAAAAATCCCAAACATTTTCCGGTGGCCAAAATAGGACTTCCCATATATAAATCTTTACCTCCGGACCATTCCGGAACTCCTCGTGATGTCCGAGATCTCATCCAGGACTCCGAACAACATTCGGTAACTGCACACTAATTCCCATAACAACTCTAGCATCACCGAACCTTAAGTGTGTAGACCCTACGGGTTTGGGAATCATGCAGACATGACCGAGACAGCTCTCTGGCCAATAACAAATAGCGGGATCTAGATACCCATGTTGGCTCCCACATTTTCCACGATGATCTCATCGGATGAACCACGATGTCAAGGATTCAAGCAATCCCGTATACAATTCTCTTTGTCAATCGGTACGTTACTTGCCCGAGATTCGGTCGTCGGTATCCCAATACCTCGTTCAATCTCGTTACCAGCAAGTCACTTTACTCGTTCCGTAATGCATGATCCCATGACTAACTACTTAGTCACATTGAGCTCATTATGATGATGCATTACCGAGTGGGCCCAGAGATACCTCTCTGTCACACGGAGTGACAAATCCCAGTCTCGATTCGTGCCAACCCAACAGACACTTTCGGAGATACCCGTAGTGCACCTTTATAGCCACCCAGTTACGTTGTGACGTTTGGCACACCCAAAGCATTCCTATGGTATCCGGGAGTTGCACAATCTCATGGTCTAAGGAAATGATACCTGACATTAGAAAAGCTTTTAGCAAACGAACTACACGATCTTGTGCTATGCTTAGGATTGGGTCTTGTCCATCACATCATTCTCCTAATGATGTGATCCCGTTATCAATGACATCCAATGTCCATGGTCAGGAAACCATAACCATCTATTGATCAATGAGCTAGTCAACTAGAGGCTCACTAGGGATATGTTGTGGTCTATGTATTCACACATGTATTACGGTTTCCAATTAATACAATTATAGCATGAACAATAGACAATTATCATGAACAAGGAAATATAATAATAACCATTTTATTATTGCCTCTAGGGCATATTTCCAACAGTCTCCCACTTGCACTAGAGTCAATAATCTAGTTCACATCACTATGTGATCGTAATGAATCCAACACCCATGGGGTTTGATCATATCTCGCTTGTGAGAGAGGTCATTAGTCAATGGGTCTGAACCTTTCAGATCCATGTGTGCTTTACAAATCTCTACGTCATCTTGTAGATGCAGCTACCACGCACTATTTGGAACTATTCCAAATAACTGTTCTACTATATGAATCCGGTTTACTATTCAGAGTCATCCAGATTAGTGTCAAAGTTTGCATCGACGTAACCCTTTACGATGAACTATTTTACCACCTCCATAATCTAGAAAAACTCCTTAATCCACTAGTCACTAAGGATAACTTTGACCGCTGTCTTGTGATCCATTTCTGGATCACTCTTGTACCCCTTGACTGACTCATGCCAAGGCACACTTCAGGTGCAGTACAAAGCATAGCATACTGTAGAGCCTATGTCTAAAGCATAGGGGACGACCTTCGTCCTTTCTCTCTCTTCAGCCGTGGTCAGGTCTTGAGTCTTACTCAATACTCACACCTTATAACACAGCCAAGAACTCCTTCTTTGCCGATCTATTTTGAACTCCTTCAAAATCTTGTCACGGTGCGTATTCATTTGAAAGTACTATCAAGCGATTTTTGATCTATCCTTATAGATCTTGATGCTCAATGTTCAAGTATCTTAATCCAGGTTTTCCATTGAAAAACACTTTTCAAATAACCCTATATGCTTTCCAGAAATTCTACATCATTTCCGATCAACAATATGTCAACAACATATACTCATCAGAAATGCTATAGTGCTCCCACTCACTTCTTTGGAAATACAAGTTTCCAATAAATTTCGTATAAACCCAAAATCTTTGATCATCTCATCAAAGCATGTATTCCAACTCCGAGATGCTTACTCTAGTCCTTAGAAGGATTGCTGGAGCTTTGCATACTTGTTAGCATCTTTTAGGATTGTCAAAACCTTCTGGTTGTATCACATACAACCTTTCCTCAAGAAAATCGTTGAGGAAACAATGTTTTGACATCCTATCTGCAAGATTTCATAAAGAATGCAGGAACTGCTTATATAATTTCAACAGACTCTTAGCATCGCTACGAGTGAGAAAGTCTCATCATAGTCAACTCCTTGAACTTGTCGGTAAACATCTTAATGACAAGTCGAGCTTTCTTAATGCTGATACTTACCATCATTGTCCGTCTTCCTTTTAAAATCCATCTGTACCCAACAGCCTTATGACCATCAAGTAGTTCTTCCAAAGTCTATACTTTGGTTTCATACATGGATCCTCTCTCGGATTTTATGGCCTCGAGCCATTCGTCAGAATCCAGGCCCACCATCGCTTCTCCATAGCTCGTAGGTTCATTGTTGTCTAGCAACATGACCTTCAAGACAGGATTACCGCACCACTCTGAAGCAGTACGCGTCCTTGTTGACCTACGAGGTTTGGTAGTGACTTGATCCGAAGTTTCATGATCACTATCATCAGCTTCCACTTCAACTGGTGTAGGCGCCACAAGAATAACTTCTTGTGCCCTGCTACACACTAGTTGAAGTGACGGTTCAATAACCTCATCAAGTCTCCACCATCCTCCCACTCAATTCTTTTGAGAGACACTTTACCTCGAGAAAGGACCCTATTCTAGAAACAATCCCCTTTGCTTCCGGATCTGAGACAGGAGGTATACCCAACTATTTTTGGGTGTCCTATGAAGATGCATTTATCCCCTTTGGGTTCGAGCTTATCATCCTGAAACTTTTTCACATAAGCGTCGCAGCCCCAAACTTTATAAGAAATGACAGCTTAGGTTTCTCTAAACCATAGTTCATACGGTGTCATCTTAATGGAATTGTGTGGTGCCCTATTAAAGTGAATGTGGTTGTGTCTAATGCCTAACCCATAAACGATAGTGTTAATTCGATAAGAGACATCATGGTATGCACCATATCCAATAGGGTGCAGTTACGATGTTCGGACACACCATCACACTATGGTGTTCCAGGCGGTATTAGTTGTGAAACAACTTCCACAACTTCGTAACTCAGATATTTATCTCTATGATCATATCATAGACATTTTATCCTCTTGTCACGATGATCTTCAACTTCACTCTGAAATTACTTGAACCTTTCAATAATTCATATTTGTGTTTCGTCAAGTAAATATACTAAGAATCTACTCAAATCATCTGTGAAGTAAGAGCATAACGATATTCACTGCGTGCCTCAGCACCCATTGGATTGCACACATCAAATGTATTACTTCCAACAAGTTGCTCTCTTGTTCCATCTCACTGAAAACGAGGCCTTTCAGTCATCTTGCCCATGTGGTATGATTTGCATGTCTCAAGTCATTCAAAAACAAGTGAGTCCAAACGATCCATCTGCATGGAGTTTCTTCATGCGTATATACCAATAGACGTGGTTCGCATGTCTCAATCTTTTCAAAAACGAGTGAGTCCAAAGATCCATCAATATGGAGCTTCTTCATGCGTTTTATACCAATATGACTTAAGTGGCAGTGCCACAAGTATGTGGTACTATCATTACTATCTTATATCTTTTGGCACGAACATGTGTATCACTACGATCGAGATTCAATAAACCATTCATTTTAGGTGCAAGACCGTTGAAGGTATTATTCAAATAAACAGAATAACCATTATTCTCCTTAAATGAATAACCGTATTGCGATAAACATAATCCAATCATGTTTATGCTCAACGCAAACACCAAATAACAATTACTTAGGTTTAACACCAATCTCGATGGTAGAGGGAGCAGGCGATGCTTGATCACATCAACCTTGGAAACACTTCCAACACACATCATCATCTCACCTTTAGCTAGTCTCCATTTATTCTGTAGCTCTTTTATTTCGAGTTACTAACACTTAGCAACCGAACCGGTATCTTAATACCCTGGTGCTACTAGGAGTACTAGTAAAGTACACATTTAATACAATGTATATCCAATATACTTCTGTCAACCTTGCCAGCCTTCTCATCTACCAAGTATCTAGGGTAATTCTGCTTCAGTGACCGTTCCCTCATTACAGAAGCACTTAGTCTCGGGTTTGGGTTCAACCCTGGGTTTCTTCACTAGAGCAGCAACTGATTTGTCGTCTCATGAAGTATCCCTTCTTGCCCTTGCCCTTCTTGAAACTAGTGGTTTTACTAACCATCAACAATTGATGCTCCTACTCGATTTCTACTTTCGCGGTGTCAAACATCGCGAATTGCTCAAGGATCATCATGTCTATCCCTGATATGTTATAGTTCATCACGAAGCTCTAATAGCTTGGTGGCAGTGACTATGGAGAACCATCACTATCTCATCTGGAAGATTAACTCCCACTCGATTCAAGTGATTGTAGTACTCAGACAATCTGAGCACATGCTCAATGATTGAGCTTTTCTTCCTTAGTTTGCAGGTTAAGAAACTTGTCGGAGGTCTCATACCTCTTGACGTGGGCACGAGCCTGAAATCCTAATTTCAGCTCTTGGAACATCTCATATGTTCTGCGACATTTCAAAAAATGTCTTCGCTGCCTCAATTTATAAATTGTTTAAGATTACGCACTAAACTATCACGTAGTCATCAAAATGTGTATGTCAGATGTTCGCAACATCCACAAATGACGCTCGAGGTTCAGCACACCGAGCGGTGCATTAAGGACATAAGCCTTCCGTGCAGCAATGAGGACAATCCTCAGTATACGGACCCAGTCCGCATAATTGCTACTATCAACTTTCAACTAAAATTTTCTCTAGGAACATATCTTAAACAGTAGAACTAAAGCGCAAGCTACGGCATAATTTGCAAAGTCCTTTTGACTATGTTCATGATAATTAAGTTCATCTAATGAACTCCCACTCAGATAGACATCCCTCTAGTCATCTAAGTGATACATGATCCGAGTCAACTAGGCCGTGTCCGATCATCACGTGAGACGGACTAGTCATCATCGGTGAACATCTCCATGTTGATCGTATCTACTATACGACTCATGTTCGACCTTTCGGTCTCTTGTGTTCCGAGGCCATGTCTGTACATGCTAGGCTCGTCAAGTCAACCTAAGTGTTTTGCGTGTGTAAATCTGGCTTACACCTGTTGTATGTGAACGTTAGAATCTATCACACCTGATCATCACGTGGTGCTTCGAAACAACGAACTTTCGCAACGGTGCACAGTTAGGGGGAACACTTCCTTGAAATTTTAATGAGGGATCATCTTATTTATGCTACCATCGCTCTAAGCAAATAAGATGTAAACATGACAAACATCACATGCAAATCATAAAGTGACATGATATGGCCAATATCATCTTGTGCCTTTGATCTCCATCTTGAGGCACGACATGATCACCTTCGTCACTGGCATGACACCATGATCTCCATCATCATGTCTTCATGAAGTTGTCTCGCCAACTATTACTTCTACTACTATGGCTAACGGTTTAGCAATAAAGTAAAGTAATTACATGCGTTTTCAATGACACGCAGGTCATACAATAAATTAAGACAACTCCTATGGCTCCTGCCGGTTGTCATACTCATCGACATGCAAGTCGTGATTCCTACAAGAACATGATCAATCTCATACATCACATATATCATTCATCACATTCTTTTGGCCATATCACATCACATAGCATACCCTGCAAAAACAAGTTAGACGTCCTCTAATTGTTGTTGCATGTTTTACGTGTCTGCTATGGGTTTCTAGCAAGAACGTTTCTTACCTATGCAAAAGCCACAACGGTGATATGCCAATTGCTATTTACCCTTCATAAGGACCCTTTTCATCGAATCCGATCCGCTAAAGTGGGAGAGACTGGCACCCGCTAGCCACCTTTATGCAACAAGTGCATGTCAGTCGGTGGAACCTGTCTCACGTAAGCGTACGTGTAAGGTCGGTCTGGGCCGCTTCATCCCACGATGCCACTGAATCAAGATAGGACTAGTAACGGTAAGCAAATTGAACAAACCAACATCCACAACTACCTGTGTTCTACTCGGGCATAGAATCTACGCAATAGACCTAGCTCATGATGCCACTGTTGGGGAACGTAGCAGAAATTCAAAATTTTCTATGCATCACCAAGATCAATCTATGGAGTAACTAGCAATGAGAGAGAGGGGAGTGCATCTTCATACCGTTGAAGATCGCGATGCGGAAGCGTTGCAAGAACGCGGTCGGTGGAGTCGTTCACTAAGCGATTCAGATCGCGGCCGAATCCGATCTAAGCACCGAACAACGGTGCCTCCGCGTTCAACACACGTACAGCTCGGGTACGTCTCCTCCTTGATCCAGCAAGGGGAGAGGAGAAGTTGAGGGAGAGCTCCGGCAGCGTGACGGCGTGGTGGTAGAGCTTGCAGTTCTCCGGTAGAGCTTCGCCAAGCACTACTACGGAGGAGGAGGTGTTGGGGAGGGAGAGGGCTGCGCCAGGGGAAGGGTGAAGCTCCCATGCGCCTCCCCACTATATATAGGGGTGGAGGGGGCTGTTTTCTTTCCCTCCAAGTCCATTGGGGCGTTGGCAAAGGTGGGAGGAAAGAAATCCCATCATTTCCTTCCCTACCGATTGTTATCCCCCTTTTTTAGGTATCTTGATCTTATCCCTTCGGGATATGATCTTATTCCTTCTAAGGGGGGATCTTGGTGCGCCTTGACCAGGGGTGTGGGGCCTTGCCCCCACTACCTACGTTCATGTGGGTCCCCCCATGCAGGTGGGCCCCACTCCGGAACCTTCTAGAACCTTCCCGGTACAATACCGAAAAATCCCGAACATTTTCCGGTGGCCAAAATAGGACTTCCCATATATAAATCTTTACCTCCGGACCATTCCGGAACTCCTCGTGACGTCCAGGATCTCATCCGGGACTCCGAACAACATTCGGTAACTGCACACTAATTCCCATAACAACTCTAGCGTCACCGAACCTTAAGTGTGTAGACCCTACAGGTTCGGGAATCATGCAGACATGACCGAGACAGCTCTCTGGCCAATAACCAACAGCGGGATCTGGATACCCATATTGGCTCCCACATTTTCCATGATGATCTCATCGGATGAACCACGATGTCAAGGATTCAAGCAATCCCGTATACAATTCTCTTTGTCAATCGGTACGTTACTTGCCCGAGATTCGATCATCGGTATCCCAATACCTCGTTCAATCTCGTTACCAGCAAGTCACTTTACTCGTTCCGTAATGCATGATCCCATGACTAACTACTTAGTCACATTGAGCTCATTATGATGATGCATTACCGAGTGGGCCCAGAGATACCTCTCTGTCACACGGAGTGACAAATCCCAGTCTCGATTCGTGCCAACCCAACAGACACTTTCGGAGATACCCGTAGTGCACCTTTATAGCCACCTAGTTACGTTGTGACGTTTGGCACACCCAAAGCATTCCTACGGTATCCGGGAGTTGCACAATCTCATGGTCTAAGGAAATGATACCTGACATTAGAAAAGCTTTTAGCAAACGAACTACACGATCTTGTGCTATGCTTAGGATTGGGTCTTGTCCATCACATCATTCTCCTAATGATGTGATCCCGTTATCAATGACATCCAATGTCCATGGTCAGGAAACCATAACCATCTATTGATCAACGAGCTAGTCAACTAGAGGCTCACTAGGGACATGTTGTGGTCTATGTATTCACACATGTATTACTGTTTCCAGTTAATACAATTATAGCATGAACAATAGACAATTATCATGAACAAGGAAATATAATAATAACCATTTTATTATTGGCTCTAGGGCATATTTCCAACAGAAAGTTGTCGCCAAAAACTCCAAAAGCGATTAAAATGAGTAAATTTTAGGTTTATTTTCAGTTAAACCAGTAAGTTCAAACTAAGTTTTAGTTAATGACATTGTAAAATACTAGCAAGAGTGCCCGTGTGTCGTGGTGAAATCACGGCAGATGCCACGAGATGGCAAAAACGGGGGATTGCGTGAGGACGCCAATGGGTTTCGGAGGCGAGGTCGGCACGCGTGAATGTGAGACACAAGACGTACCCAGGTTCAGGGCCTTCCGGGGAAGGTAACACCCCTAGCCCCGCCAAAATGGTATAATATGCACAAGGGCTACAATGGTGCTCCTAGATCTATTTGGGGAGGAGGAAGAAGGAGCTAGATATCCATTCTTGCCTCTCGTGTGTGTGGGTGTGTGCGTAGGCCAAGGGTTCGACCCCCTGCATGGAGGCTCATGGTGGGTCTTGTAGGCCGACCCCCAAGGTTACAATGGTAAATCCTGGGGGCAGGGCCCCGCTATCATCGTCTTGGTGAGGCGGGAATGAGCATCCGTGAACCTACCGAGGCAAGAGGCACCCTAAGGTCTTTTAACATCAGATGCCCAGGGGACAAGGGATACTGTTGATGACGATTCGTGTCGAGTGAACAGTGCACACTTATTCAGCAAAGTGGCCAGGGGATGGCCGTCACGTCCGCACATGTCTAACGGGACGCCGCGGTTGACTTCGGGCAGCCGGCTGGTTGGAGCAGCCGGGCGGCTGAAGCAGCCGGGCAGGCAGGCACCTTGTCTGGCTCGCCATCTTGAGACAACCCGGGGGACATGCCCCCGACACCGTGCGTTGTAACGGGAGAAAAAAACACGCCCCTAACCTAACAACCATGTTGGGGATCCCCAGTAGGTCCAGGTTCTTTATTTTAACATGGCATCATATATGTGTTGCCACTTATTCTCCTTCCCATCCTTGCCGATGGTGACCCTAATGCTCACACAATCACAATGCGATTGAATGTGGTCAATCCAAAAGCGTCGCTCTCTCGGTAAAAGATGAGAAATCCACTTTCTTTTGCCCCCTGCGAGGTTTTGCCAACGTGTGCACGTGTGGTTATAGATGCTTTATTTCATCTCCAATCTAATTTTGTTGAGGTGTTCATTTCTAATCTCGACCTGCACGGATACGAAAGAAAGATGGATCGTACACTGTTGATAAAGGTTGCACCCTAAATAGCATTTTAAAAATGGTTAACATGTAAAATAACATCATGTTCAGATTCTATATATTTTTAATCAATTTTTTACATATGAGATGTTAAATTTGGAGTTACAGTTTAAAAGATATGACTATTTTTAGAAACAAATGATATGGAATGTGGGTTGATTAAACCAATATTAGGGTGTTAATTGCAAAACAACGAACAATTTTCTGGTGCCACTTAAAAAGGGCCGCGGGTTGAATATCGAATAATATAGGGGTGTTTTCAAAACAATCTATACAAAACGTTTTCCTCACTTAAAGAGGGTCCGCGGGTGGAAAATCAAGAACTACAGGGGGGTTCCTATAAAATTATTGATAGATGGGTGTCGGTGTCAAAACCAGCGGATCTCGGGTAGGGGGTCCCGAACTGTGCGTCTAAGGCTAATGGTAACAGGAGGCGGGGGACAATGTTTACCCAGGTTCGGGCCCTCTCGATGGAGGTAATACCCTACTTCCTGCTTGATTGATCTTGATGATATGAGTATTACAAGAGTTGATCTACCACGAGATCGTAGAGGCTAAACCCTAGAAGCTAGCCTATGATTATGATTGTTCTTGTCCTACGGACTAAACCCTCCGGTTTATATAGACATCGGAGGGGGCTAGGGTTACACAGAGTCGGTTACAGAGAAGAAGATCTACATATCCGAATTGCCAAGCTTGCCTTCCACGCAAAGGAGAGTCCCACCCGGACACGGGACGAAGTCTTCAATCATGTATCTTCATAGTCCAACAGTCCGGCCAAAGTATACAGTCTGGCTATCCGAGGACCCCCTAATCCAGGACTCCCTCAATAGCCCCTGAACCAGGCTTCAATGATGATGAGTCCAGCGCGCAGATTGTCTTCGGCATTGCAAGGCGGGTTCCTTTCTTCGAATACTCCATAGAAGATCTTTGAATATAAGGATCCTGTCCGGCTCTGCAAAACAAATTCCACATACCACCATAGAGAGTACGATGTTCCACAAATCTAATCTGCTGACAACTTTTCATAGCGTGACATCACACCATGGCCCAGTCATTATTCGAACCGTTTTTCTCAACCAGCTACTGCCCATATTGCGAGGCGGTTTTCTTGGCTCGTCTTGTCTAAGTAGAGATCGTGTCCCCTTATCACGGGATTCTCATCAATACGTGTGTGGGTAACCCAACCGCGCCATCAATCGCGGCGCTTGGGGCATAAGCAATTTTATGGGGCAAGTGGGGAGGCGCACAGCTTCTACCGCCTTTATAAAGGGATAAGGATTCCTCTTTTTCACCCACGCCTTCTTCTTCCCCTGCCCATCCATTCTCGCACACTCGAGCTCCAGCGCCCAAGATCTCACCTTCTCCGTAAAGCCATACCAAACATGTCCGGAGTGGGAGGCAAGTGGATGGTCTCCTCCGTTACGGAGGAGGACATTACGAAGCTCCGGGAAGCCGGATACCTGGCCGCAAACATCGCGCACCGGCTCCCAGACGCAGGGCGGATCGTCCTTACTCCGGAACCTCACGAGAGGGTTGTGTTCCTTGCTCACTTCGTCCGCGGACTGGGATTCCCCCTCCACCCATTTGTCCGCGGGCTCATGTTTTACTACGGGCAAGACTTCCATGATCTGGCCCCCAATTTCATCCTCAACATCTCGGCGTTTATCGTCATGTGCGAGGCCTTCCTCCGCGTTACGCCTCACTTCGGCCTATGGCTGAAGACCTTCAATGTGAAGCCAAAGGTAGTGGTCGGCCAGCAAGCACAGTGCGGAGGCGCCATGGTGGGTAAGATGCCCAACGTTACCTAGCTCGAGGGCTCCTACATGGAGACCCTGAAGGGTGGCAGTCGGGATGGTTCTACGTCACCGAGCCGCGCAACACCAACTGGGCGGCGGCCCCTGAATTTCGATCCTGCATTCCCATGCGGCTCACCTCCTGGAAAGAGAAGGGCTTAGCCTGGGGCTCATCGGTGGAGACCTGTATCAAAAACATGATAAGCAAGAAAATCAAGCTTGTCAATGTGGTCCAGGTCATGCTCTTCTGCTGGATCCTTTCGTGTCAAAGATGGGCATTCAATATGTGGGAGTTCGACCCCGTCAAACACCAGACGCTGCGAGAGCTCTTCGATACAATGCACAAAGATGTCTGGAAGGTGTTGTTCAAGGCCGCCGATGTACCTCCTCCCATAACCGAGGATCGCAGACTCAGCGCAAAGCGCCCTGCCAATCCGGTAAGCTCTTTATATTTTGCAAGATATTTCTTTCCCCAGTATATTCGCGGGAGGAATCTAAGCCTCCGCGCCAATTCAACAGGACTGGGTGGCGGTAGCGGAGCAAGTTGACTGTCCAGCTCCACTACCTGAAGATCCAGCAACAGCTCTCTTAACGGCGATACTGTTTCCGGCGGCCTATGAGGTGCCGGAGAATAAGGCCAAGAAGAAGGTGTTGGAGATATGCCCTAGAGGCAATCATGTATGATGATATTTCCTATGTGTTTATGAATAAAGATAGTCCTTGGACATTATCAATGATGTGTATCGGCAAGTACGTGACTTGGTTTGTGGGACTATGCATTGTATGGTGACTGTCCTAAAAGGTCCCTAGTCGAAAGGGTTGTGTGGACACGCAGCCGACTAGACTAGCATATGACACGGTCGATGGCTTGGTCTCACTAGCCATGGAGCATTGGATGCTAACCGAATAATATGGACTTGGAAAGGTCTGGTCGGATTCGACGTAGTCAGATCCAAGTCGAGATAAGGTCCGAGTCGGACAGACCCAACTATGAGACATAGCGATATGTCATCTGTGAGTCTCTAGTACAACATACATTCAATGTCCTAAGACCTGAGCTGACGCATGTACTCGGGATGGTGACAGACTTGCTTTGGGCCGACCAAATGCTACTCCGTGACTGGGTAGTTACAAAGGTAGGTTTCGGGTTTGTCCAGTCCCATGCTGCGAGACATGGTCGAGCAAGATGGGATTTGCCCCTCCGATCAGGAGAGATATACTCTGGGCCCCTCGTGTGATCCGACCAGGATAAGCATGGCCATGCGACAGGGATTATGAGATAATCCGGTTTGTGGTCGGTATCACTAGAACGAGAAAGAGGTCGGGCTAGCACAAGGATGACAGTCTTGCCTTGAGCCCGACAACATATATCGTGTGGCAAAGGGAACAGAAGTGTGACACGTTGTACAGGTTCGCCTAACCAGCTTCATAGTCTGCTTGGCAGTCGGCACGCCTTGCTAGAGGCCGCTACCAACCATGCAGGTCGGAGGTAATCCGAACTGTGACCAAGCCGACTTGAACCTAAGGGGTCGCGCGCTTAAGGGAAGGAACCTACGAGGTCGGTTCGTAGGACACTGGTCGGATGTGATCCGAACTGGACTAGGAACGTGACCGAGTAGACTTTGGGCTTTAGGGTCTGCGCGAGGCCCAAGTGTTGAGCCTGCGACGGACGCCTATATAAAGTGGAGGTGCAGCACACTCATGTGGTTGATCGCTTCGGCGCTTTCACTAGGGTTTGCATGTGTTGCGAATAGCCTCCTCCACTTGTCGCCGACTGTGTGATCGGACCTAGCAGTCCGCCGCACGGTGTTCCTCTTGCATGCGCGGATACCGTTAGAGGCGGTGCACTTGCGCCGCTCCAGTGAACTTGTACGTAGGATCGGACGACCGGCTGTTCGAGGGAGATCAGACGAGGAGGAGACGATCCACACGAACGCGCTGCCCCAACTCTTCTTCCGCTGCACGGCACTGCGTGCCTAGTGGTAATGAACTGTGATCCATCTCCCGTAGCATGTTCCTGTTGTTCTGCGCGTAGGAAAATTTTAATTTGCAGTCGACGCACCCTACCGTAGAACACAACAGAAGGCCACGGGGACCAGGAAAGGTCTCCGGCACACGGTTGTGTCGGACTCATTGTCCGAAGACACCGAGGCGCGCACCTCCAACAAAAACAAGGAGGACGAAGAAGAAATCCCCCCCCCCCAACCGGGGGGAGAAGAAAAGGAAGGCCGCCCCGTCCGGGGTGGCCGAAGGGTCCAAGAAAGGAAGGACCCTCCCTCCGGACCACTCCACCACAGCCGCCTACAGCGACGAGGAGTGGTTGCCCAGGGACAAGCCCCTGGCAAAGTCGTAAGTATCCGGACACTATAATACTTCCGGTACGTATTGCTTTATTGCTTCTTATCATGTCGAATATGACCATGCAGTCCGGCCAAAACCCACATCAACGTATCCTCCTCGGATGGGTCTTTGAGTCAGTCGGTGATGAACAGTGATTCACTCACGACGGCCACATCCCCCCGGCCCGCGGACGACACCGAGGTGCTATCCCAGAGGATACCGGACTAGGGGGAGACTGTTCTGGAGACGCCCCAAGGAGAAACCCCAGACGTCGGGCACATGGGGGGGGGGGGAAGACCCCATGGATTCTGATGACGGGGGCCGCAGCAAGTTTGGCCCCCAGTCGGATTCTGCGCCGGAACCTCCAGTGGTTCCAAATTCAGGCAGGCAATCCCTCACTAAGGAGGGCGAGCCGCCTGTCCCGATGACCTCTATCCATCCAGAGGCATTGGACAACTTGCTGGAAGCGCTTCGCGGCACTTCCATTAACGAAGAGCACTGCACCGTCATGAGTGTGGTGATTGAGAAGGTCCGGTCCGCCAAAAGCGGATTGACCGAAGCCTGTGTCAGCCTACTAACAGGCTTCGAGGTAAGTAATAGAATTATAAGAAAATATCATAGTATAGACAATAGCCCCTAATGCTCTGTATGGTGTTCGGAAAGAAAGGCCGAACAGAGGATCAAATATCGTCCGCAGGAGTCTAACACAAGATGTCTATGTGGATAAGCAGGCATCGCTGCTAGCCGCAGCCTCTCGTACTGCGGAGGTCTCCGGACTGAAGCGGGACCTGGAGCGGAACGAGGAAGAGCTTGGCCTCGTGACGAGGCAGCTCGAGGAAAACAAAGGTATACAAAACCCGTCTGTATGTTATATAAAGGAAAAGTTGTTGATGCTAATAAAAGCATCATGAATTTCAATAGGGGCCACGACTGAGGTGGCGGCCCTGAAGAAGGCGCTGACCGAGGCCGACGACAAAGCGACCAAGGAACGCGCCGAGCGCGAGAAACAAGAGGCCCGAGTCGACAAGGTCTAGCAAGAGCTCCAGGATTTCATCAAAAAATATGAGTTCTTGGAGCGTGACTCTAAGACGCAAGAGTCCGAGCTTGCGAAGGCCCTCCAGAGCGCACAAGATGCCAAGGCCGAAGCCCAAAAGGCCCTTGTCGGTGTCAAAACCGGCGGATCTCGGGTAGGGGGTCCCGAACTGTGCGTCTAGGCGGATGGTAATAGGAGACGAGGGACACGATGTTTTACCCAGGTTCGGGCCCTCTCGATGGAGGTAAAACCCTACGTCCTGCTTGATTAATATTGATGATATGGGTAGTACAAGAGTGGATCTACCACGAGATCAAGGAGGCTAAACCCTAAAGCTAGCCTATGGTATGATTGTTGTAATGTATGTTGTCCTACGGACTAAAGCCCTTCGGTTTATATAGACACTGGAGGAGGCTAGGGTTACACAGAGTCGGTTACAATGGTAGGAGATCTACATATCCGTATCACCAAGCTTGCCTTCCACGCCAAGGAAAGTCCCATCCGGACACGGGACGGAGTCTTCAATCTTGTATCTTCGTAGTCTTGGAGTCCGGCGGACGATGATAGTCCGGCTGTCCGGACACCCCCTAGTCCAAGACTCCCTCAGTAGCCCTTGAACCAGGCTTCAATGACGATAAGTCCGGCGCGCATAATGTTCGGCATTGCAAGGCGGGTTCCTCCCTTGAATAATCCAAAGAAGATCATGAACACCAGGATAGTGTCCGGCTCTGCAAAATAAATTCCACGTTCCACCGTAGAGAGAATAAAATGTACACCAGTCCAATCTGCTGACGTATCATGCGGCATGACATCACACTGCTACCAAGCCTCTGTTTGAATCGTTTTTTACTATACCACCTCAGCACGTTTAGCGAAGCGGTTTCCTTGGCACGTCTTGTCGAAGCAGAGATCGTGTTCCCCTTATTCCGGGATTCTCATCAATACGGACGTGGGTAACCCAATCGCGCCATTGATGGTGGCGCTTGGGAGATAAGCGAGTTTTACCAGGCCGGTGGGGACGCATAGTTTTCGTCCGCCTATATATAAGGGATAAGGATTTACCTTCTCACCTACGCCTTCTTCGTCCTTTGCTTATCCATCTCCGCGCACTCAAGCTCCAACGCCCAAACTCGCGCATCTCACCTCGACCTTCTCCGAATATGTCCGGAGCGGGAGGCAAATGGTTGGCCTCCACCGTTAAGGAGGAGCATATCACCAAGCTGCGCAGCGTCGGATACCTCTCCGGCGATATCGCGCATCGGCTGCCCGACGAGGGGCAGCTCATCCCTACCCCTGGGCCCCATGAGAGGGTCGTCTTCCTTCCCCACTTCCTCCGTGGACTGGGCTTTCCACTCCACCCATTCGTCTGGGGGCTCATGTTTTACTACGGCCTGGATTTCC
Organism: Triticum dicoccoides; assembly: GCF_002162155.2. Lineage (NCBI taxonomy): Eukaryota > Viridiplantae > Streptophyta > Magnoliopsida > Poales > Poaceae > Triticum > Triticum dicoccoides. The sequence goes on along the minus strand of NC_041387.1, from coordinate 527,446,813 downwards.
ACGATCTGGCGCCGAACTTCATCCTCAACATCTCGGCGTTCATCGTCGTGTGCGAGGCCTTCCTCTGCATCCGGCCCCACTTCGGCCTGTGGCTCAAGACCTTCAACGTCAAGCCGAAGGTTGTGAAGGGCACGCAAGCGGAATGCGGAGGCGCCATGTTGGGTAAGTTGCCCAACGTCCTTTGGCTCGAAGGGGCCTTCGTGGACTCCGTCAAGGGGTGGCAATCAGGGTGGTTCTACATCACCGAGCCGCGCAAACCCACATGGGCGGCGGCCCCCGAGTTTAGATCTGGCGTCCCCATGCAGCTCACCTCCTGGAAAGAGAAGGGCTTGCTGTGGGGCAATCCGAAGGAGCTGACGGGACTCCGAGCCTGCATCCAGAAGCTGGTGAGCAATAAGCTCAGGCTCGTCGACGTGGTCCAAGTCATGCTCATCCGCCGGATTCTCCCATGCCAAGAACGGGCATTCAATCTGTGGGAGTTCAATCCGGAACAGCACCAGGCGCTAAGCGGGCTCTTCGATACAACATACGAAGGCGCCTGGAGGGTGCTGTTTAAGGGCGCCGAAGCCCCCGCATCCGCGACTGAAGATCGCGGATTTCGCTCGCAGCATCCGGCTGACGAGGTAAGTGATTCAACCCCTTTACGGGACACTTATGGTAATCAAATTGATTCTAAGAGGGTTTCAATTTCTCTCTTTTCCTTTGACAGGAATGGATGGAGAAGGCCAAGCAGCTTATCAGCCCGACTCCCATGCCAGAAGATCCAGTGAACGCCCGTTTAGCAGGGCTGCTGGTTCCGGCACCGCACGTGGTGCCGGAGAAGAAGGCCAAGAAGGTGGCCGTGGGAACTCAAAAGAGTTCTCGTAATTAGGCGTTCGACGACGAGGCGGACTCCTCCCCCGAAGAAGAGGAGGAGGAAGAGGACTCTCTCCCGGAGGAGGGAGAGAAGAAGAGGAAGGCTTCCCCAGTAGGGGAGGCCGAAGGTTCCAAGAGGGGGAGAACTATTCCCCCGGACAGTTTCGCCAACACCATCGTTGGCGAGGAGGAGTGGCCTTCAAGGGCCAGGCGTCCGGCAAGATCGTAAGTATCCGGATCCTTGATATGCAATTTCTTTCGTGTCGCGTAGTGTCCTTCTAATGCCGCATTCTGTCCGTAGTCCGGCCGATGATGATCTCCCCGCTTCATCGAGCGGGTCGTTGGCCCCGTCGGATGTGGATTCACTTCCGAATGCCTCCACCCCCCGCGCCGACGAGGACGCCGAGGTGGGATCCCAGAGAGGGACCCATCAGGAGAAGGCTCCGGAGGCGCCGTCAGGCAGCCTCCCGGACTTTGCGCTGGACTCTACATCGGAACCCGCAGTGGTTCCAGAGTCCGGCAGGCGGCCCCTTCGAAAGAAGGGCAAGACCGTGACACCGGCGACCTCCGTCCAACCGGAGGCGCCGGATAACTTGTTGGAGGCGCTTAAAGGCGCTTCCATCGAGGAAGAACACTGCACTATCATGAGTGCGGTGATTCAGAAGGTTCAGCTCGCCAAGAGCGGGCTGACCGAAGCCTGCAGCAGCCTTCTAACAAGCTTTGAGGTAAGAAGTTAAAATTATGTAATGTAATACCGCATAGACAGTAGCCCCTGATGCTCAGTTCGGTGTTCGGAAAGAAAAGCCGGACTGAGGATCCAACAAGATATACGCAGGGTTGCTTAAAATGTGTCAACATGGGTTTGCAGGCTGCGCTGCTAACCTCTGCCGCACTAACGGCGGAGGTCGATGTGTTGAAGCAGGATCTCGAGCGGTCCGAGCAAGAGCTCGGCCATGCCAAGAAGCAACTCGAGGACAAAGAAGGTGAGTAACACCACTTTGAATAGTTACCTTACAGAAAAGGATTTTGGTTGCAATAAAATTAACAAGGATAATATGGGTATTGCAGGGGCCACGAACGAGGTGGCAGCCCTGAAGGAGGCTGTTTCCACGGCCGAACGTAGTGTGGCCGTGGAGCGGGCAGAGCGAGAAAAGCAGGAGGCACGAGTGGCGGAAGTACGGCAAGAGCTCCAGGCTCTCATGGAGAAGCATGAGAGTTTGGAGCGTGACTCCAAGACTCGAGAGTCCGAGCTTGCCTCGGCTCTCGAAAGTGCCAAGTCCGCCAAGGCCGATGCCCGCAAGGCCCTTCAGGAGGTTGAAGATGTAAAGAAGATAGCGGCGGGTAAGGCATTTTTCATGCAAAGCAAGCATGTTAATGTAAACTACCTGACACTTACCCGCATTCGGAGCTCTCCAGGGGCGTTTGCAGATCTGCCGCGTAGTGCGTCCGATGCCGCCGCATTCTATTGTGGCGAGGAGGGGAGCTCGACGGAGAAGGTCTTCTGGTCTCAGTACGCTGAGGCCGGCCATCCGGTGCCCCCAAGTGATCAGCTGAAGCAGCTGGTCGAACTCCACAAGGTAGCTGAAGAGGCCATGAAGGGCCTTATAGTTCGGTTGTGGCCTGAACAGGTCATGCCTGGGAGCTACTTCGGCCTCGTGCGGCGGCTGGTGGATGCATGCCCCTGGGTGGAGGTCATCAAGCGCTCCGCCTGTATTGAAGGTGCTCGTCGGGCCCTGGCCCGCACAAAGGTGCATTGGGGCAGGTTGGATGCGGAGAAGCTTCTCACGGACCCGCCGCCACCGGGCAAGGAGTATCGCATGCCTGAAATGTATTATAAAACTGTCCTGAAGGGAGCCCGCGATATTGCGGATGAGTGCCCCAGAAATGTAATCTTTGAGTAAACTCGTTATGTATTATCCTATGCGCTGAAACTTTGTTCATGTGCGCCTTAAGCAACGCTTGTTTAATTTAAAATATTACCTTCTGTGCGGCCATTTATAAAATCTGAGAGATGGCAAGTCGTTGGCTTCGGCCCCCAAGCCACGAGTGTTGGGGTGTTCGGGATAAACTTGAGCACTCTTGTTCCCATCTTTGGGTCCATCTAGGGAGGCGCTCAACACAACGAACAAGGCAACTGGACTTATAATGCTTGAACACTCTCACTTAGCCATAGAATTCTATAATTTTAAATTTCGGCGAAGCCCCTGGTATTCGGAAGACCGAATCCGGGGCGCTATCCACACCTTCGTCGGACATTGTCCGGAACTTCGCTCGAAGCGGCGTGAGTCTTTAAGGACCCGAAAAGACCTCTCGAACAACGACCAGTCTCTCGCCTTATCATGCCGATCAGTTTTAGCTTTCTCCACTGAGGCGCTCGCCCGGCTTAACCGGGGCGCAATCGCAGTGGTTCTCCCAGTGCCACCTTAGCCGATGGAACGGAACGTAAGGCACCAAAACGTGGGAGCCGGGCAAACCCAACTATTGACCCAAGACATGATTCGGAGCCGATTCATATAATGCTATAAGTTCGGGGTGCCGCACTTATGAAAGTGTTCGGACTTATCACACCATAATGTGGGGAACATAAGCCCCTAGTGTATTAGGCCGTACCAAAAATATACGGGTGCAAGATGTCATGTAATGAACATATATATATATATATATATATATATATATATATATAAGGTAATGTAATTGCAGTCAAAAAAGGTGCTGCGTTATTTATTAAAGAAAGTCTGCTATGAGTGCGGACTGATACAAATAGTGCGGTAAGCAAGGGATTTGGACTAATTAAACATGTCCCCCTCCAGGGGTGAGCTGCGGACTTGGTGTATATAATCGAATTTAATGCTCGTAATTGAGACCACCTGAGTGTTCGTCGCAGCCTTCTTTCGTCCCTGACTGTTGCATCACGAGTTCGGCAGGTTCACCGCCGGACAGGGCCTCTGGTTAACGGAGTCCTGTGTACACAAAGAAGGAAAATAATAATAAAAAAAGGGGGCACACTTGCGAGCCCCTGGTGTGGTCGAACCTCACTCTGGGTCCATTGCGATCGTGCCGCTTCCCCTGCACCCATGGTATCTCCAAAGCGTAATGATGTACGCGGAGTATTATTCTTGCGATTATGCGCGGGCGGGGGTTGGGGCCGCATTGCTACGCGTGCTCTGATCGCGTCAGGTGGTCTTGGTTGGTATTGCTTCGGGCGTGTTTTGCTGTATCCGGCCGTTTAACGGCCGGACTCGAGAATTGCCTTAAGAGGCTGCTCTGTACTTCTGCCGCGAGAGCCGCTGTATGTTCCTCCGTTCGGAGGGAGCGTTCCGTATTCCCGTTGACCGTCATGACTCCACGAGGGCCTGGCATCTTGAGCTTGAGGTATGCATAATGCGGCACCGCGTTGAATTTTGCAAACGCGGTTCGTCCGAGCAGAGCGTGATAGCCGCTGCGAAACGGGGCTATGTCGAAGATTAACTCCTCACTCCGGAAATTGTCTGGGGATCCGAAGACCACTTCCAGTGTTACTGAGCCTGTACAGTTGGCTTCCACACCTGGTATGACACCTTTAAAGGTTGTCTTTGTAGGTTTAATTCTTGAGGGGTCTATGCCCATCTTGCGCACTGTATCCTGATAAAGCAGGTTCAGGCTACTACCGCCGTCCATCAGGACTCTCGTGAGGTGAAATCCATCGACGATTGGGTCTAAAACCAATGCGGCGAATCCGCCATGGCGTATGCTGGTCGGATGGTCTCTTCGATCGAAAGTGATTGGACAAGAGGACCATGGATTGAACTTCGGGACGACTGGCTCCATCGCATAGACGTCCCTTAGTGCGCGCTTCCTCTCCCTCTTAGGTATATGGGTCGCGTAAATCATGTTCACCGTCCGCACTTGTGGGGGAAAACCCTTCTGTCCTCTATTGTTCGGCGGTTGGGTCTCCTCCTCGTCGTCGCTGTTTAGCCCCTTGTCATTGTTTTCGGCAATTAACTTGCCTGCCTGCTTGAACACCCAGCAATCTCTATTAGTGTGATTAGCTGGTTTTTCAGGGGTGCCATGTATCTGGCATAAGCGGTCGAGTATTCGGTCCAAATTGGACGGACCCGGAGTGGTTCTTTTGAATGGCTTCTTCCGTTGACCGGGTTTAGAGCCTCGGAATCCGGCGTTGACTGCCGTATTCTCCTTATCGTCGCCGTTAATGCGGCGTTTGTTTTTGTTTCGACGTGATCTGCCGTTGTTGTCCTTAGTATCCGGACTGCCAGAATTTTTACGGAGATTGTTGCTGTGAGCTAGCCAGCTATCCTCTCCCGCGCAGAAGCGGGTCATTAATGATGTGAGGGCTGCCATAGATTTCGGCTTTTCCTGTCCCAGGTGCCGGGCTAGCCATTCGTCGCGGATGTTATGCTTGAAGGTTGCAAGGGCCTCTGCATCCGGACAGTCGACGATTTGATTTTTCTTTGTCAAGAACCGTGTCCAGAATTGTCTGGCCGATTTGTCTGGCTGCTGAATGATGTGGCTTAGGTCATCGGCGTCTGGTGGTCGCACATACGTGCCCTGGAAGTTGTCGAGGAATGCGGCTTCCAGGTCTTCCCAACACCCAATTGACTCTGCGGGCAAGCTGTTAAGCCAATGCCAAGCTGGTCCTTTAAGCTTGAGTGGGAGATACTTGATGGCATGGAGATCGTCGCCGCGGGCCATATGGATGTGGAGAAGATAATCTTCGATCCAAACCGCGGGGTCTGTTGTGCCATCGTAGGATTCAATGTTTACGGGTTTAAACCCTTCCGGGATTTGATGATCCATTACTTCGTCAGTGAAGCATAGCAGGTGTGTGGCGCCTCTGTATTCAGCAATATCACGACGTAGCTCGAGAGAGCGCTGTCTGCTGTGTTCGGCCCGGCCAGGGTTATTGTATCCGGCGCGACGGTATTTGTCATGGGTCGTGGGGCGCACACGTGATCCGTAGATGGATCTGGATTGCCTTGCTTTGTCCTCCAATATATCTCGCAAGTCCGGCGCGTTCCCTCTTGGCTTCGTACTTTTGGAGCGATGTCGGGGTACGGTCTTGGCTGGGGGCCTGGATGCCTCTTTGTCATGACCACGGGGTGGTCGGTCAGCCATATCGTGCGCTGGTGATGGAGGTATGTATGCTTCCTCCTCTAATCGCGGGAGCAGCTTGCATCTTGGGTAGCTTTTGGAGGGGCGTTCGAGTTTATACTCTTCGGCCGCGAGGACCTCGGTCCATCGATCGGCCAGCAGGTCCTGATCAGCTTGAAGCTGTTGCTGCTTTTTCTTTAGGCTGTTTGCTGTGGCGATAAGCCTGCGCTTGAAACGCTCTTGTTCAACGGGATCCTCAGGTACGACGAATTCGTCATCGTTGAGGCTTGCTTCGTCTTCGGAGGGAGGCATATAGTTATGATCCTCAACCTCTTCGTCTGCCGCCCTCTCGTGAGGGCTTGCTTCTGCATCCTCCTGCGCTGAGTCTTGCTGGAGGGGATTGTCTTCGGCACTCTCTGGGGTATTATTATCTCCTGTGCCGGAATCTCCATTCTTGCTGTGGAGGGATTTAGAGCGGCACCGCTGACGCCGGCGTTTGGGCTGCTTCTTTAAAGAGTCTGCCTCCGCTGCTTCTTCGCCGTCCCCGTCTTTTGGGGTGTCCACCATGTATATGTCGTTTGACGAGGTGGTCTTCCAGTGCCCTGTAGGCGCTGGTTCCTGTTCGTCTCCGGCATCGTCGTCCATAGCGTCGATGTCATCGGAATCATAGTCTAGCATGTCGGTTAGATCGTCGACAGTGGCTACAAAGTGGGCGGTGGGTGGGCTCTGAATTTCTTCGTCGTCCGTACCCCAACCATCCTGGCCATAGTCGGGCCAGGACTCTCCCGATAACGAGAGATGCTTTAGCGAATTTAGGATGCCGCCAAAGGGCGAGTGTTGGAAGATGTCCGCGGCGGTGAATTCCATAACCAGCACCCAATCCGAATCGATTGGTAGGGGCGCGGGAGGTCCGGAGTCCGGCAAGGAGTCCGGCACCTCGGAATCACAAGTTTCGCAGGGGACAAGATTAGCGTTCGGCTCCATCGCCGTGGAGGTTGAAGCCCCCGAGGTGGTGTCCATCCACCGATCCTCGATCTGGGCGATCGGCTCCAGACTAAAGGCCGAAGCGGATTCATGTGCGGCCACCAAGGCACTGTTCGGCGGCAGAGCTAGATCATGCCCAACGTCACAGTGCGGCGCGCTTGGCTGTGGCTCGAGTCCGTCGAAGATCAAGTCTCCACGGACATCGGCCGTGAAGTTTAGACTTCCGAATCTGACCTGACGGCCAGGGGCGTAGCTTTCGATCTGCTCCAGATGGCCAAGCGAATTAGCCCACAGTGCGAAGCCGCCGAACACGAAGATCTGTCCGGGGAGAAAAGTCTCACCCTGGACAGCGTTGTTGGTTGAAGATGCCATCGGGCCTATCGGTGACGGCACAGAGGAACTCTCAATGAAAGCACCAATTTCGGTGTCAAAACCGGAGGATCTCGGGTAGGGGGTCCCGAACTGTGCGTCTAGGCGGATGGTAACAGGAGACGAGGGACACGATGTTTTACCCAGGTTCGGGCCATCTCGATGGAGGTAAAACCCTATGTCCTACTTGATTAATATTGATGATATGGGTACTACAAGAGTGGATCTACCACGAGATCAAGGGGGCTAAACCCTAAAGCTAGCCTATGGTATGATTGTTGTAATGTATGTTGTCCTACGGACTAAAGCCCTCCGGTTTATATAGACACCGGAGGAGGCTAGGGTTACGCAGAGTCGGTTACAATGGTAGGAGATCTACATATCCGTATCGCCAAGCTTGCCTTCCACGCCAAGGAAAGTCCCATCCGGACACGGGACGGAGTCTTCAATCTTGTATCTTCGTAGTCTTGGAGTCCGGCGGACGATGATAGTCCGGTTGTCCGGACACCCCCTAGTCCAGGACTCCCTCAGCCCTCCAGAAGATTCAGGCAGCCAAGAAGATAGCGACGGGTAAGGCATTCATTATGCACAGCAAGCATGTGAAGGAGACTTTCCTTTTACTTACCCGAATTCAGAGGTCTCCAGGAGCGTTCGCAGATCTGCCGCGCAGCATATCGGATGCTGGGGAATTCTACTGGGCCAAAGACGGGAGCTCGATGGAGAAGTTGTTCTGGTCCCAGTATATTGGGGTTGAACATCCGATGACCTTGAGCGACCAGCTGAAGCAACTGGTCGAACTTCACAAGGCGGCTGAACTGGCCATGAAGGACCTCATAGCCCGGATGTGGCCTGCCGAGCCCCTGTCCAGCAGCTACTTCGGCCTGGTGAAGCGGCTTGTGCCTGCCTACCCGCGGCTCGAAGTCATAAAGTGGTCAGTCTGCATTGAAGGTGCACTGGGCAAAGATGGACACCGAGAAGCTCGTGACGGAGGGGCCACCGAAGGGCAAGGAGCACCGCCACCCCGAAAAGTATTATGACAGTGTCATGAAGGGCGCCCGCCTTGTGGCGGAGGAATGTGCTAAGGATGTAATATTTGAATGAATGTACTCATTTGATCCTGTAATATGAAAACGAGTTCATGTGCGCTATATAACGCTTACTTATTTAAAATATTACCTTATGTGCGGCCATTTATAAAATCTGAGAGTTGGCCGGTCGTCGGCTTCTGCCCCCAGGTAACTAGTACTGGGGTGTTCGGGATAAATCTAAACACTCTTTATCCAAATTTTTGGTCCTTTAAGGAGGTGTTTAGTGCAACGAACAAGGCAATCGGACTATACGGCTTTATCACCCTCACTTAGCCATAGAAGTCTATAGTTTTAAATTTTGGCGTAGCCCCTTGTATTCGGAAGGCCGAACTTGGGGCGCTATACATGCCGAAATCGGACAAGGCCGATTCCTCGCCCAAAGCGGAAAAAATATTTAAGGATTTGAGACCTCTCGAACAGCGACCAGCTCTCGCCTCATCATGACAGTCAGTTTTTGGCTTTCTCTACTAAGGTGCTCGTCCGGAAGAACCGGGACACAATCGTAGTAGTTCTCCCTGTGTCACCTTAGCCGATGTAGCGGAACGTAAGGTAGCAAAACATGGGAGCTGGGCAAACCCAACTATTGACCCAAGACATGATTCGGAGCTGATGCATATAAAGCTATAAGTTCGGGGTGCCACACTGTCGAAAGTGTTCGGACTTTTCTTGCCGTGTTATGGGATACACTGAAGCCCCTGGCGAGCTAAACGTACCAAAATGTACTGGTGCTATTTGTAATGAATAAGCAGTCAAGGAAAAAAGATAAAGGAATGTAACAATAAGCTGACGTTTTACATTGTTTCCCATTGTTATTTAAATAATACGTCGAGGCGTACGTATACAAGTAGTGCGATAAGAAAAAAATAGGACTATTTGACATGTCCTGACCAAAGGCGAGCTGCGTGTGGGTATGTAAAACAGGTATAGCGATCGTTATCAGAGACCACATGGGGATTCCTTTGTACGTCAAAGCTCCTTGATTCCTTGGCGTTTCCGTCCCGTGATGGGCCCCATAGCCTCCAGAAAGTAGGGACCTGTAAGAAATAAAAGGATGAAAGTGTACGGGTCCTGGGGCGGTTGAGCCGCATTGTAGTTGTGCCTCCGCCTATGCCCATGGTATTTCAAGTGCATAATTATGTACGTGCGGTATAAATTTCACCGCTTGACTAGGACTACGATGGAGGCCGAATTGCTAGGCGAGATCCGGATGATCCTGTTGCAGAGTACTTCGGACTTGCTTGGCGGTGTCCGGGGGCTTTATTGCCGAGTTAGAGATTGATAACCCGCAAGTATACGGGATAGTTGTAGCCTCTTTCGATAAGTAAGAGTGTCGAACCCAACGAGGAGCGAAAGGTAGAACAAATACTCTCTCAAGTCCTATCGACCACTGATACGACTCTACGCACGCTTGACGTTCGCTTTACCTAGAACAAGTATGAAACTAGAAGTACTTTGTAGGTGTTGTTGGATAGTTTGCAAGATAATAAAGAACACATAAATAGAAAATAGGGGCTGTTTAGATAAAGATGCAATAAAGTAAATATAACGAGTGTGGAAAAGTGGTGGTAGGAGTTGTGGAATTGTCCCTAAGCAATTGACTACTTTACTAGACCGATAGCAAGTTTTATGTGGGAGAGGCCACTGCTAACATTTCATCCCTGACTTGGAATTCTATGCACTTATGATTGGAACTATTAGAAAGCATCCGCAACTACTAACATTCATTAAGGTAAAACCCAACCATAGCATTAAGATATATTGGTCCCCCTTCAATCTCGTATGCATCAATTTCTATGCTAGGTTGAAGCTTCTGTCACTCTAGCCCTCCAATACATAGTCCTATCAACATACAACTAACCCTATGGTGTGATCCACACGCGTGCTCATATGATGGGCACCAAAGGAAAGCAACATAACCACAAGCAAATTAAATCAATCATAGCAATTCATCAACCACCAATAGGACAACGAAAATCTACTCAGACATTATAGGATGGCAACACATCATTGGATAATAATATGAAGCATAAAGCACCATGTTCAAGTAGAGGGTACAGCGGGTTGCGGGAGAGTGGACCGCTGGATATAAATGAGGAAGGTGATGGAGATGTTGGTGAAGACGGCGGAGGTGTTGGTGAAGATCATGGTGATGATGATGGCCCCCGGCGGGTTCCGGCGCCACCGGAAGCAAGGGGGAGAGAGCCCCCTTCTTATTCTTCTTCCTTGACCTTCTCCCTAGATGGGAGAAGGGTTTCCCCTCTGGTCCTTGGCTCCCATGGCTTGGGAGGGGCGAGAGCCTCTCCGAGATTGGATCTATCTCTCTGTTTCTGCGTTCTGGAATTCTGCCCTGGCACCGTTTCCTTTATATCTGTAGATCCATAACTCCGATTGGATTGAAACCTTCGCCCAGATCGTTTTCCAAGAATTAGCTTTCTTGCGGACAAAGAAGGGCATCAACCGCCTTACGAGTGGCCCGGGAGGGTGGGGGCACGCCCACCTGGAGTGGGCGTGGGCCCCTATCTCCTAGCCTCCTCGGGCACCGTCTCGCGTTGATTTTACTTCCCAAAAATCACAAACATTCCAAAATAATTCTCTGTCCATTTTTATCCCGTTTGGACTCCGTTTGATATGGGGTTTCTGTGAAACATAAAACATGCAACAGACAGGAACTGGCACTAGGCACTGGATCAATATGTTAGTCCAAAAAATAGTATAAAAAGTTGCCAAAAGTATATGAAAGTTGTAGAATATTGGCATGGAACAATCAAAAATTATAGATATGATGGAGACGTATCAGCATCCCCAAGCTTAATTCCTGCTCGTCCTCGAGTAGGTAAATGATAAAAAAGATAATTTTTGATGTGGAATGCTACCTAGCATAATCTTGATCATATTTCTAATCATGGCATGAATATTAAGACACGAGTGATTCAAGGAAATAGTCTATCATTTGACATAAAAACAATAATACTTAGGGCATCCCAGCAAACAATCATGTCTTTCAAAATATCAATGCTTCCAGAATGTTATCCCTACAAAATCATATAGTCTTGTATGCTCCCTTTTCTTAACACAAGGTACCCCTCATGCCTATCCCGGTGTCAGCCAAGCAATTGTTTCATACTTTAGTATTCTCAAACTTCTTCAACCTTCACGCAATACATGAGCGTGAGCCATGGATATAGCACTATGCGTGGAATAGAATATGATGGTGGAGGTTATGTGGAGAAGACAAAAAGGGAGAAAGTCTCACATCGACGCGGCTAATCAACGGGCTATGGAGATGCCTATCAATTGATGTCAATGCGAGGAGCAGGGATTGCCATGCAACGGATGCACTAGAGCTATAAGTGTATGAAAGCTCAAACTGAAAAACTAAGTGGGCGTGCATCCAACTTGCTTGCTCATGAAGACCTAGGGCATTTGAGGAAGCCCATCGTTGGAATATACAAGCCAAGTTCTATAATGAAAATTCCTACTAGTATATGAAAGTGACAATATAGGAGACTCTCTATATGAAGAACATGGTGCTACTTTGAAGCACAAGTGTGGTAAAAGGATAGTAACATTGCCCCTTTTTTTCTTTTTTTTTTCTTTTTTTGGGTGGGCTTCTTTGGCCCCCCTTTTTTATTTAGGCTTCTTTGGCCTTTCCCTTTTTTCCCTTTTTTTAATTTTTCTTTTTTTCATGGGGCAATGCTCTATAATGATGATAATCACACTTTTATTTACTTAAAACTCAATATTACAACTCGATACTGGAACAAAGATATGACTCTATATGAATGCTTTCGGCGGTGTACCGGGATGTGCAATGATCTAGCGTAGCAATGACATCAAAAAACAGACAAGCCATGAAAACATCATTCTAGCTATCTTACGATCATGCAAAGCAATATGACAATGAATGCTCAAGTCATGTATATGATGATAATGAAAGTTGCATGGCAATATATCTCGGAATGGCTATGGAAATGCCATGATAGGTAGGTATGGTGGCTGTTTTGAGGAAGATATAATGAGGTTTATGTGTGATAGAGCGTATCATATCACGGGGTTTGGATGCACCGGCGAAGTTTGCACCAACTCTCGTGGTGAGAAAGGGAAATGCACGGTACCGAAGAGGCTAGCAATGATGGAAAGGTAAAAGTGTGTATAATCCATGAACTCACATTACTCATAAAGAACTCATATACTTATTGCAAAAGTTTATTAGCCCTCGAAGCAAAGTACTACTACGCATGCCCCTAGGGGGATAGATTGGTAGGAAAAGACCATCGCTCGTCCCCGACCGCCACTCATAAGGAAGACAATCAAAGAAACACCCCATGCTTCAAATTTGTCACACAACGGTTACCATACGTGCATGCTACGGGACTTGCAAACCTCAACACAAGTTCCTCTACAATCCACAACCACCCACTAGCATGACTCTAATATCACCATATTTATATCGCAAAACTGTTGCAAGGAATCAAACACATCATATTCAGCGATCTACAAGTTTATGTAGGATTTTATGACTAACCATGTGAATGACCAATTCCTGTCATCTCTCTAAATAGATATAAGTGAAGCAAGAGAGTTTAATTATTTATACAAAAGATATGCCCGCGCTCTAACAAATATAAGTGAAGCAAAAGAGCATTCTACAAATGGCGGTTTTCTATGTGAAGAGAAACAGGCAATCCAAACTTCAAATGATATAAGTGAAGCACATGAAGCATTCTATAAAGCCACACTCAAAAGATTTAAGTGAAGTGCAATGAGCATTCTATAAATCAACCAAGGACTATCTCATACCAGCATGGTGCATAAAAGAAAAATGAAAACTAGATGCAAAAGACGCTCCAAGACTCGCACATATCGCATGAACGAAACGAATACGAAAACATACCGATACTTGTTGAAGAAAGAGCCTTCCGGGGCATCCCCAAGCTTAGACGCTTGAGTCTCCTTGAATATTTACTTTGGGTGCCTTGGGCATCCCCAAGCTTGAGCTCTTGCCTCTCTTCCTTTTCCAAATATCGAGTCATCCTCGATCAAACACTACATCCACACGAAACTTTAACAGAAAACTCGGTAAGATCCGTTAGTATAATAAAGCAAATCAGCACTCTAAGTACTGTTGCAAACCAATTCATATTTTGTTTTCTCATTGTGTCTACTGTAATATAGCTTTTCCATGGCTTAATCCACTAATATAAATTGATAGATTCATCAAAACAAGCAAAATATGCATCAAAAACAGAATTTGTCAAAAACAGAACAGTCTGTAGCAATCTGAACATCCACCATACTTCTGGTACCCCAAAAATTCTACTAAAATTAGGAAAAATAAAAAAGTTGTATATCAAGACAGTGCAAAAGGAATCAGAACCAATTGATGTTCCAATTAAAAATGTAAAATCGTGCACTACAGCTAAAGTTTATGTCCTGCACCGTACAAACCAACAAGCATTGTAAACATCCTAAAGGCAAACCTTGGCACATTATTTTTATAATACACTGGAATTGTACAAGGGGGTAATTATTTTTGTTGAAAAGTTTCTGTAATTAAGATTCACAAAGTTTCCGTGAGCATGAACAAAGTTGAAGGAGCTCTCCCACTTCAACAATGCTTGTCTCACTACAGGAATCTGCTACTTTGCCATCTGCCACGGCGGACGGCAAAGGCATGGATGGCGGACGACAAAGGTCTTTGCCGTCGGCCGCGGACGGCAAAAGTGGACGGCAATGTAAGGGACGGCAAAGAGCTACATTGCCGTCCGCTTCGGGCGGCTGACGGCAAAGGGTCCTTTGCCATCAGTTGCCGACGGCAAAGAATGCTGACGGCAATATTTGCGCTGTTACTCCGTCAGGTGGTTAATGGCAAGCCTTTGCCGTCCGCCGCTGTAGGCAAAGTTTTTTTCCTCTTTGCCGTCCGCCGCTGTAGGCAAAGTTTTTTTCCTCTTTGCCGTCAGCCACTGTTGGCAAACTGACCAAATAGGTCAGCCTCCCAGGAAGCACAGTTGCCTGCCACGTGGCCTCTTTGCCGTCCGCTGCTGATGGCAAAGAGCCCTTTGCCGTCGGTGGCAGACGGCAAAGAGCCTGCATATTGTCTCTTTTTTCTGTTTTTTTCAATCCAACAATTTTCACAGCAAATATATATGACATATATAGATATATTTCACAGGGCTATTTAACAGCACATAAGTTTCATCATACAAACATATATAGTTCCATCCACTCATACATAGCAAGTTGCACATACACATAAGTTGCAACCATTAGGAGGTTGCACATACATATTACAATGCAAAGTTTCATCAAGATAGCAAGTTCCATCGTAGCATACACATAAGTTGCAACCATTAGAAGAATACTAGAAGAGAATGAAATAAAAAACAAGCACTCCATAGCAAGCTAGCTTCCGAGAAGTGAATGAAATCTGCAAAATGGCAAATAATAAAGTTAGGAAAAGGTGACTAGAAGAAGAAGACTAGAAGAAGAAGCACACCATCGTTTGTGAGGTAACTTACGTGAAATGGATCGTTTATGAGCTAACTTAGGTAAAATGCATCATTTTAGAGCTAATGTAGGTAAAATGGATCGTCTATGAGCTAACTATGCTAATTATGTCGTTTTTTTACATAAGTAAGGTAAGTACATGTCATTATTGAGCAAACCTAGTTAACTAAGCATATTATAACTAACTTAGGTCATTTTGGAGGAAACAAAGCTAAGTATAGATCGTTTTGGAGCTAACTTAGGTAAAATGGCTGGTTTTGGAGGTCGGTAAGCTTATTAAGTCATTTTGCAGGAAAAGAAGCTAACTCTAGGTCATTAAGGTAAGCATATTGGATGAAATAAAGCTAAGTCTAGGTCTTTATGCATTTGTTAAGCAAAAAACTAGAGAAACTTACCTTGATCATGGAGGTGTGGGAGCGGGCTGGCTCATGCCAGTAGCTGGAGAAGGATCGTGTGATGCTTGTGTGGAGTTACGCTGCACCAAAGATCATTTCCAATGTTTCGTTATCATGATGACACTCAAATGTTAAGACTAGCAAGTAACGTCCATTCAAATTAAACTCACCGTGGTCTCAGGAGCAATCTCTGGATCAATGGCTATGGAGCCATGGGACCTCATCACCTGCTCCGGATTGCAGGGGATCTGGCTCGGGTTAAACTCCTCCCCTTTCCTCGCCTTCCCTTGACTTGCTCGTAAGAGGCAGTGTGGGCCATGGCATATAGGTCGTACCCCTCTGGCACCTTATCCGTCTTATTGTAGCATGCCTGAAAGAGAGAAACAAAGTAAATTAGTAATTAAAGGGCTCAAGCTAGCATGATGAATGAATTGCATTAATCGTGAAGCAAACCACATTACCCAATTCCGCCCGAACTGATATAAGCTGGAGCTACCTTGATGGTGTGGCACACCTTCAATTTGGGCACGTTTGTCCTTGGCCTCAGTCGGCTCCCCTTCCATCTTTCAACACCTGCCATGACAAAGAGTAAACGAAATTAGTACAACATAAAAAAAATACCGACATGAATAATAATATGTATATCACTTAAGTGTATAATCATCAAGTACAACATAAAAAAATTGAATACCTGACACTACTAATAATCTCGATCAGTATCATCAATAAATGCATAATCATCATCATCACTATAATCAATGACGGGCTCATAGGGTTCAGTGGCATCAACATGTGGAAGGCCACCTTTACGTAATCGGTCAAGCATTGAGAGGTCTTCCGCAGCAGTAACCTCTTCTTGTTCCGGCTCTTCTTGTTCCTCCTCTGGGGTGATGTAGGATTCACTGTCACTGTCTACTTCAATGTTTTGGGGTGAAGTATACCGGTTCTTGAAACGCTTTTTGGAAAGACGTGTCTCTTGGAAGAATTCTCCTTCATATGTGTCTGGGTTAATGTGAGGTTCATAATCCTCTTCCTTTGGGGGAGATAGTCTAGCACGTGGCGGCACTTCATAAACGACATCCCAACCTTTCAGATTTGGATTAGTTTGGCAGGCCCAGGGTAGATAGAATACTTGGGTCGCCTGTTGAGCCATAATATAGACATCAGGAACATCTAAATGGGTGCTTTGGTTGATTTCAACTAGCCCTATATGTTCATGAGTCCTTCTAGTCTCCTTCGGCTGAAACCAATAACATTTGAAGACTACGACATTTGGTGGGTTTTCACCATAGGATAGAAGTTCATAAATTGCTTCAACTCTCCCATAATACTCGGTACCTCCTTCGCCGATAGCAGATACACAACAATTTGTAGACTTTTGGTCGGCCATAGATAGCTCTTTGCCATATGTACGAAAACGATACCCGTTGATGTCATATTTGTCAAATGAATGGACCTTATAGTCAAAACCATTAGCGACTTGTCTCAATTCGGCGTCCATAGACTCTGAATTAGCCTACAAGTTTAATATGAAAGGATTGTTGCATTACGCACAAATTAGCGAATGAAATGAAATTGTCTAATAGAATTTACCGTTTGTTTGAACCAAGAGATGAAACCGGGATAGCCGCCTCCTTGCTTTGCGAGAAGCTCATACTCTTCGACGGAATCCTTTTGGATCACCGCTCCATACGAGAATAGGGTGATGTATCGACTGTATGCAATATCCAGGAATAAGAGCAGTTCAAAGGAAATAGAAGTTGCGAAACAATGTACCGAGAACTTACTCGATGTACGGCCGCACTTCTATCAGGTTGGTGAAGATATACGACGAAATGGTCCGCCATTCTTCGTTATCCAAAGATACTGGATTTGAAACACTGGCTGGTGCGAGATTGCCTTTGAATAGGCTGAGGTTGGATCCACCCTTTTTAGGCTCGTCAGCATTGTACCGAGGCTTTGGATTATGCAAATGACGATTTTTGGTTTCGTAGTGTGCTGTCATGAAGTTTGCCACCTCCTCAGTGATGAATGCCTCAGCCATAGACGCTTCAATTCTACGTTTATTTTTACATTTTTCTCGAAGCGTCTTCTGCATCCTCTCAGTTGGGTAGCACCAACGATTTTGCACGGGCCCCCCAATCTTGCCTCTGTCGGGAGATGCAAAATCAAATGCTGCATTGGATTAAAGAAGCCCGGTGGAAAGATCTTCTCTAACTTGCAGATCAACTCTGGCGCCAACTCTTCCATTTCTTCTAGCACGCCAGGCGATAGTTCTTTCGCACAAAGAACACAGAAGAAATAGATGAGTTCTGCCAGTACTAGCCATTCATCCTCAGGGATGAAGACACACAACATCACCGGCATTACCCGCTCAATCCATATGTGCCAATCATGACTCTTGAGATCAAATATCTTCAATTTATCAAGACTCGCTCCCCTCTTTACATTCGCTGCATACCCATCGGGGAACATCAACTGCATTTTCACCCACAAGATAATTTCCCTCATAGCTGGCCTTCCAAGATTGAACCATGCCTTTGGCTTCGTCCAGTTCTGCTTTCCTTTCGGTTCTTTCATGTTTTGTAACGGCCTATCACATAGCGCCTCCAGATCGACTCTAGCCTTAGTATTATCCTTTGACTTCCCATCTATGCCGAACAATGTACCAAAAAGTGTCTCGGCGATATTCTTCTCAGTGTGCATCACGTCGATGTTGTGTGGGCAAAGGAGGTCTTTGAAGTAAGGCAGATCCATAAGCATGTTTTGTGAGTCCAGGCGTGCTTAGAATTATACCCCTTGAAGTACCCTAGACGCTCTGGATCTGGCTCGAGAGCGTTTAACTGATCCAGGGTCTGTTGGCCTGTCAACGCAGGTGGTGCAGAGTTTTTTACAACTCTACCTCTGATGAAGTTCTTCTTGTCTTTCCTGAACTTATGGCGAGGATCCAGGAACTGTCTATGTATGTCGAAGCAAGAAAACTTGCGACCGGCCTGAAGCCAACGAAACTCAAGAGCTCCCTTGCATGTGGGGCACGGGAACCTTCCATGCACACACCAGCCAACGAATAGCGCATACGCCGGCAAGTCATGCGTCGAGTACATGTACCAGACACGCATTATGAAGTTTCGTTCGCTATAGGCGTCGTATATCTTGAACCCATTATCCCAGGTTTCTTGCAATTCGTCCTTAAGCGGCTGCATGTACACATTCATATTTTTCCCCGGATAGTTGGGCCCTGGAATTATCAACGTCAGGAAAATGTTCTTTCTTTGCATAATCTGTCCGGGGGGGAGATTGAGTGGAAAGACAAATACGGGCCAACAACTGTATTGGGCTGCCGTCATACCAAACACACTGAACCCATCGGTGCTGATGCCGACTCGAGGATGCCTCGGATCTGCCGCTTTGTCAGTATGTAATTCATCAAACCTTTTCCACGCAACACCATCGGATGTGTGTACCATCATCAGTTTCCCATCTGCATCTAGTTCGGTTCTTTTGCCTGTTTTGTGCCATGTCATCTGTCTGGCCGTCTCTTTGACCATGAAAAGACGTTGAAGTCTTGGTACGATTGGCATATACCGAAGAACACTAACAGGGATTGTGGTCTGTGTCTTCTCACCCATACCGTTGTCTACCATAATATACCTGGAACACTTGCAAATGGGACAATAGTTCAAGTCTGCATAGTCAAGCCTAAATAAGGCACATCCTTTCTCACAGGCATGTATCTTCTCATAGGGCATCTTCAGTGCACGGAGGATTTTGTCCGACTGGTACAGGTTTGCAGGCATTACATGGCCTTTGGGTAGAAAGCGTCCAAATACTGTCATAATTGCGTCATAGCATTTTCTGCCCAAGTTGAACTGAGCCTTCAAAGCCATTACTTGTGAGATGGCATCCAACTGACAAAGCTCAGTGTGCTCGTGGAGCGGACGTTTTGAAGACTCCAACATTTCATTGAAGGCCTTTGCAGATTCCTCCGTCTCCTCGTCCGAATCCCGAGCATCATCATAGTCTTGCACCATGTTTTCCATCCCGGTACCATGCTCGTCGGTGCGACGATGATCCACCTCAGCTCGGTCACGTTGGGCAGACTCACCATGAAATGTCCACACCATATAATCGGGTGTAAAACCATTCTTCTGCAGGTGTTTACCCATTTCAGCCTCTGTCCTCTTTTCCCAATTGCCGCATCGGAAAGAGGGGCACCAAGTTTTCCTCTGGCCATTTGCAAATGCGGCTTGCACAAACCCCTTGGTTTTTGTGAACCATTCAGCGCTCCATTTGTTCTGACCAGTGTGACCGGTATACATCCACGCACGATCACTCATCTTGACTTTCATAGCTACTGGACACACAACAATTATATATATAATTCACCATGTATATATTCATCAGTTGATCTACTTTGTCAATTTTATTACGTCCATGCAACCTACACTCTAATAGGTAATGATAGGTCCTCATCCCACCCGAGTATGTGTAGATTGGGTTCATTTTCCCATATGCTATGCTCCGGATCCAACGCAAAATTTTGGCAGCACCTCCCCGCTGTTCTCCTGATACACGTCTCTGCAATAAACAGAGAGGATGTGTACCCGGAGAACAACAGGGGAGGCACTGATGAAATTTATGCGTCGGATCCGGAGCAAAGCATATGGGAAAACGAACCCAATCTGCACATACTCGGGCTGTCCATGGATAGCGTTGGACAATTTGAAAGAATCAAGATTATAAATATGCAAATGCATGCATATTTATAACTATGACGCTTTCGAACGGGAGACACATATTGGTTACGCATACTGATGATTCAAGACACATATATAGCTAGCTACCAAATTTCATGTCATTTGTGCAAATAATTAATGGGGGAGAAGGACATGTCATTTGTGCTCACCCACGAACGAAGGGGCAGAGCTCGTCAAATGCACGACGAGGTTGTCGAACACCAAACCTCGCAGCGATGAAACAACTGCACATTTAAATCTACCCGATCAACACAATTATATATGATGTTTTTCATAACAAAATCTAAAAACATATGACCTAACTAATAATTCACAAATATATAACCCCGTCGGCCTCTGGAAGGCCAAAGAGCACCTTTTCGGGAGGTTTAGGGGGTCGGGGTGTCATGTCGGTGTCCGGGTGCTGTTTCGGGGTTAGGGTGTCGTGTCGGGGTCGGGGTGTCGGGGTGTGGTGTCATGGTCTGTGTGTC